>NW_015172035.1:447307-537883 GCF_001447785.1 Gekko japonicus | reverse complement strand
ATTAGATCCAAACGATGATGACCTTATAAACTTAGCTTGTTGTTCCTGTTTGCATCTGTTAAAACATCTTCAGTATGTTGAGTGCTAATTTGCTGTTCAACCTCTGTCTTATATGTATGGACTGTTAGGTTCTATTTGACTGTGTCTGAGAAAATGTGTGTGCACATGAAAGCTCATACCTTGAATAAAACTTTGTTGGTCTTAAAGGTGCCACTGGACTCAAACTTTGTTTTATATCTCAACTATACATCAACTCAATATAATACATGTTTATCGGACTACTGAGATAATTATTCCTGAGTATAGAAGGGCATTCATGCTAGTGTACCTGGATGCCCTACCTTCAGCTGTGATGTCAGGAAAATTTAATGGGATTTCATATTCAAATCAACTCTGTAACTGCAGCAGTAGTAAAATTGACTCTGGCTGCAGTCAGATGTGCCATTTGGCATGGAGAGGAAGCAATCCTATTTCCTCTGGTGGAAATTGAAACGGAGTCACTCAATCACACATCCCTTGATGCTATGGACTCAGCCCATCACTGCCCAATCAGACAGCACATTTGGGAGAGTGGGAGTGGGGGGTTTTGCCTTTTTTCCAGCATGCACTTAAATGAAGAACTTTCCCTATGAGGAAAGGTTAAAGCGCTTAGGGCTCTTT
This sequence comes from Gekko japonicus, assembly GCF_001447785.1. Lineage (NCBI taxonomy): Eukaryota > Metazoa > Chordata > Lepidosauria > Squamata > Gekkonidae > Gekko > Gekko japonicus. Next base: position 537,223 of record NW_015172035.1, on the reverse strand, counting down.
AGCTTGGAGAAAAGACGACTGAGGGGTGACATGATCGAGGTTTATAAGATTATGCATGGGAAAGAGCAGGTAGAGAAAGAGGTACTTTTCTCCCTTTCTCACAATACAAGAACTCGTGGGCACTCCATGAAATTGCTGAGCGGTCGGGTTAGAACAGATAAAAGGAAGTACTTCTTCACCCAAAGAGTGATTAACACATGGAATTCACTGCCACAGGAAGTGGTGGCGGCTACAAGCATGGACAGCTTCAAAAGGGAATTAGATAAGCATATGGAGCAGAAGTCCATCAGTGGCTATTAGCCACAAGGTATAGATAGGGGCTCTGGGGCAAGTGATGCTCTGTCTTCTTGGTGCTTTGGGGGGTCAACAGTGGGAGAGCTTCTAATGTCCTGGCCTCACTGGTGGACCTCCTGATGGCACTGGTATTTCTGGCCACTGTGTGACACAGAGTGTTGGACTGGATGGGCCTTTGGCCTGATCCAACACTGGTGTCTCTTATGTTCTTATGAACCCCTGTGGTGGTCCATGACTATGGATTGCTTGTGCGGCCATGCTCATACCTCTAAGTGAGCAAAAAAATGTGGTGCCAAGTTGGGATGGACTGGGCAGCCCATCCCAACAGCTTCAGTGTGCTTGAATGATCAGACAGCGGTAAGTCCATCTGTGGCCTGTTGAAACCAGTTAAGACTGGCTTTCCCTAGTGTCTTTTAACTCCAACTTCTGTGGCAGAGCAGCAGGAGTGCTGACAGTTGTGGGACCTTTCCCAGATGTTGCTGTCTGATCGTGTCCTTTAGATCCATCAGGCATTTGCAGCAGAGTCGGATCTAAAGGCACATCTGACTGCAGCCTCTGTGGATCATATTCTGCTTGATTGTTCCAATTTTTCAGCTCTTAAGAGATGAACTGATTTCCCCTTTATTTAATCAGGGCTTTTTCTCTCCAGAAGTAAAATCATATTGGCTACTTAGAGACAAAGACAAACGAGCTACCCTGCATGTGGCAAAATTTCCAGCAACTGTTGTCAAATCACATGTCAACTTTTGCAGTAGCAACCTTTAAATTTTTCCAAGTTTTCCTGTGGAATGAGGTTTATCATAGGACGGGGGGTTGTTGTTTATGACCCCAGTTGCAAAAACAGAAATGACCACCAAAAAAAGTGTATAATTGTATCAGAATATAAGAGGGTTAAAGCAAAATTACTTCCAAAGATGGGAGAGCCACAACTGGTGCCAGCGTTGAAAAGTTAAGGTGTCATCACCCTTGCATTTCTAACAATTGGACAACACATATTGAAGTGTCTGGGTAGGCTGATACAGAAGAAAGCATTCTTGAAGGTTTGTCCTGAAATTAGTGCTGCCAGCTCGAGGTTTATTATTTATTTATTTATTTATTATTCATATTTATACCCCACCCTCCCAGTGAACCGGCTCAGGGTCGAGAAATTCCTGAAAATTCGAGGGGGATGCTTGGAGGGGGTTGAGGGCAGGAAGCTCAGTGTGGATGTGATGTCAGTCTTCCATTCTACCCTCAAAAGCTGGCATTTCCTTCAAGGAACTAATTTCTGTAGTCTGGAGATCATTTGTAGCCCTAGAAGAACTTCAGACCTCACCTGGAGGTTGGTAACCATACAAAGAATATATGATTACACTGACATTCAGCAAACAAGTAAAATTAAACTCACGTTTAGAAGAAGAAAAAGACCCCAGTTCAAAGAAACCACAAACAGGTAGAGTTGATTGCAGCTTTATTAAATATGGATGGTGGACAAAATATTAAGTTGCTATGGCAATGGAAGATCCTCATATGTGTTTCTTGTTTTATAGGTGTCATATAGTCAGGTTGATACGGAAATGATGAATTTTTCATTTCTATCCAAATGTTACAAGAATTTCAGAACCACCTTGATATGGATGTTCATAAATATATATGTGAACAGTATGATACCCTGAACTCTCAATTTGAATTTAAAAAGTATAAAATACCCATAAGTATGTAGCAGTGAGACAGAGAACTCACTATTATCCTTTCCAGACTGGTGCTTTGCTCTTGATATTGAGGAGCTGACAACACACACTGCATCAAATAAATGACTCCTTCTGTGATACAAATGTATTTATTTTTATGTGAACTCCACGTGTTCTCTATGTTCCCCCATAATTAATTTTCACAAAATCTTCACTCTCACTCCAAAAAACTTACTTTCTAGCAAATGAAAAGCTGTTGTGGGAAACGGTATAATCTGTTCATCTCTTAACCCTTGTCAGGACCCCCCCCCCTCCAAGCAGTTGAGTGAATCGAACTGGTGAGAGGAGACTGAGGAGCCAAGATCGGTGAATGAGGAGGACATAAAAAAACAGGAAGCAGGCCCATAGCCAGGATTCCGTGGCTTGTGGGGCAATTTTTTTCCTGGTGGGGCCGGGCCATTATTTTTCTATCTGTCTCTAAACAACTGTACTTTTAGGTAATAATAAAGACAATAATACAAGTCATAAATTAAATTAAGTGCAGCACAAACACCCCCTCAACAGCCACCCCAGACACAAATGAAATGCAAAAAACAACCCCCACCCTCTTCCTCCCTAAAGCAATGAAATCCCTTAACAGCTCAAGCAAGTGTTGGAAAAGCAACTTGTAAGCAGATTTGAAGCTTCCGGGTTGTACGAACGAACACACTGCTGGGGGCTTCCTGTCTTGTCAATCACAGCTGAGCCAAGCCACACCAATCCATGGCTGAGCTAAACCCCAAGGCTGTGGTGCATCTTTCAAAAAGGCTAGTAGGTCGGGCCGAGGGTGTGGGAAATGGAAGAGCCAGGAAAGGTGGAGGACGGTGCGAGGGAGGGTGGAGGAGGCAGCACAGCAGTGGCTTCTTCTCATCAGAGATCTTGTTGGCCTGGGATCTCTTTAAAAAAGGTATCATTGGCTCAATGATGCTGAGGATTCTTGGGTCTGTTTGGCTGCAGCAAGGTACAGTAGTGCACACTTTTTAAAATGTTTTAGAATGTTAAAAAAATTAAAAACATTTTCAGAAGGAAATTTTGTGGAGCTAGCCCTTTAAGGAAGGGGGCAGAGCCCCCAATAGCCCCACCGTGGCAATGGGCCAGCCAGAAAGGGACCAGCACTGCAGAAGTGCCTGCCAAGGATGTACCAGCACCTACCAAGGATGTACCAGTGGCACCAGAAACCACATTGCCAGACCCTTCTGCGGGAACCTCACCATCAGCCCCTGAACTGCTAGGCCTCTGCTGGGCAGGACTCAAATCTGGGGATGTAGCCCCTTAGGATCCTCTGCCACTCCACTGGAACAATGGCAAAAGGCCCAGGCTGAGGTGGCACAAAACAGATGAAGTGCCAGACAGGCTGCAAACAACCTCCCTGTAGGTCTAAAACAAAGTAAGTTGCCCCATGTTAGCCGCCTTGAGCGGGCTTCGGCTGGGAGGGCGGGGTATAAGTCTGGAAGATAAAGAAACAAATAAATAAAATAGTACTTCCTTGCAGGATCCTGGTCAAAGTACAGCACAGCTGCAGAAGCTCAGCACCTGCCCACAGTGCAGCTGATCCTGCTATTGGAAAGGTTACATGGCTGGATCAGCAGTCAGCTAGGTGCAAGCTGGTGTTCCAGTTCCTGCTCCTTGCTGCTAGCTCTGGGTCATGCCCCCAGCCCTTGCTTTCCAGGCTGGAGTGCAGTACTCCAGAGGAAACCTGACTGGGGGAAGCCTATATGCTATGGAGCTGACGTTAGGGATGTCCAAAGTTATTTTATTTGGGTTTAGATTGGACTAATTTTTCTTCATTAAATTTTTTATTTTGGATTCTGTCATATGAAGATGATGTGTGTTTGGAATTGTTACATCGGTGTGAGGTTTACATTGGTCTCAGAGGGAAGCACAGCCTCACCTGTTCTTTTTCTGTTGTCCACCTATTCGGGATGCACTTTTCCAGGATTGTACTCCTCACCCATGACCAGTGTTCCCTCTAAGCTGAGTTAGTGTGAGCTAGCTCACAGTTTTTTAGCCTCTGGCTCACACATTTTTGTCTCAGCTCAGGAAGGAGGGCTGCAGAGCAAACTAATTTATCCAGTAGCCAAACCGCTCGCTCACAACTTTCATGCTGGTAGCTCACAAGGTAGAATTTTTGCTCACAAGGCTCCACAGCTTAGAGGGAACATAGCCCATGACAGCCTCCATGACAAATTGGGGGGGGGGGTTCGATGTTTTACAAGCTATTAAAAATCTCCTTTGCAGAAGGGGCACATGGAGGATCAGGGAAGTATGAAACATTTTGTCCCTCTGTCTTTTCCCTCTGCTGGAATTCAGAGGCCACCCATCTACACACTACAAAGTCATTTAGTTAGTTGGGGAACAAAACAAGGACTTTGCATTACCTCTGCAATGGGGGTTTTGTGCTTCCCAGATGCATTCCATTCTCTTTTCTGTTTCTGACCAAAACAGGCAGGGAGAAGTGGCTTCTCCTCCTTGCTGTTTTTTGTGTCTGCAAACTGCCTTAAGAAGCCACTACTGTAAAAATCACCTTACATACATGGCTACATCTAATTTTCACAACAGAACCAATGGTGGCTCGGGGGGGGGGGGGGGGGGGGGTTGCTGCCCCCAAAACAGTGAGATAGACTGAAGCTGCTTCTACCTGCCTGCTTTGGTTGCAAAGAGAAAAGAGAATGGTGTCCATCTGGGAAACACAAAATGCTCCATGCGTGAGTGATGCAAATCATTGTGTTGTTCTCCAGCACACAAGAGGACTTTATAATGTGTAGATGGAGACTGGTAGGGGCAAGGACAGAGGAGGGGCAACAGAAACGACAAAGTCCACTTCACCCTGAACTCTGCACTAGCTCCATCCATTTCACTATGTATCTTCCAGCCAAAGCCTAACATATGTACTTCCCAGTATCCATCAAAGAGCCAGTGAGCTTGCCTGGGGACAATAAAATGTTCTACATATTTAAGGTGAGACAGAGAGTGGGCTATATGCCTGTTAGGCTGCACACTCTGGTTTTGTTTTTTGATTTTATTTTTTTGTTTTCTTTTTGTAGAAATGATTAAATAAATGAACCCATACACATTCCCATTTTATGCATTTATGTATTAACAACTAGACTTGTACACAAGTGGTTTCTCCCAAGTCTTCTTTTAAACAGAAAAAAGGAATCTGATTCCTTATTTTGATTTGCCTTTCTTTCTTTTTTTTAACGTCTCGCTCTGCTGTTATTTTCTATTTTTCCTTATGTTGGGAGAGTAGAAACCCAATAGCCTTTGCTCTACAAAGGAGGCAGGCTGCCTGTCATGAGGGACAGGGAAAGAACAGAACACAGGAAGAACAGCTTCTGGCTCTTCAGCTAACCCCTGAGCAACAACACAGCCCTTCCCTCCCTTACAGAGAATACAAGCAACACTTCAACTCCCCCCCCCCCGAAAGTGCTAGATATGTGGTGGGCTTCTGAGGGAGAACTTGTCTTAGGGCTTCCAAGCCCCCATGAGAGTTGGGAGTCCCCTGCCATCGCTCACATTGCCCACCACCTCTCTGAACAGTGGTGAGGGAGGGGAGGATGACAGCATCATGTGCAGTGCTGCATCACTTCTAGTAGAAACAGGGAACTGGCATAGGATAGCTCTAGGAATCACAGGGAATGTTATGGTTTCATGCCCATGGCACTGCCCCCAAGATCCCCCCCCCCGCCATACTGGCCAGCACCATTGCTGCAAAGCCAGGTGCCACAGCTCTTGCTTCAATTGTACTGCACAAACAGCAAGGACAAAGCCAGAACCTGTGCAGCACAAGCAAAGAGTGCAGCCAAGAATAAAGAGCATCCAGGTGAGGTGAGGTAGAACTTCAGCCCTGGCAACCATGAAGGTGCATTGGGAGTGGGGGGAAGCCACTGTGATGCCTTTCCTGGGGATAGTTAGAAGGATCAGGGCAGTAGGTGACATGCAACTCCTCTTCTTCTTCAGTATTTTTGCATTTGTGTGTATGTGCATGTGTGCGCGCCCATGCCTGGAAGTCATGGCGACATCTAGTGACTCCTATTGGGGCATGGAGGATGTTCAGAGAAGTGGCTTCATAGCCTGCCTCTGCCTCCCGCCCCTAGTATTCTTTGGAGGTCTCCCATTCAAATACTTGCCAGGGTCGGCCCTGCTTAGCTTCCAAGTTCTGATGAGATCGGGCTTGCCTGGGCTATTCAGGTCAGGGCTATGTAACACCTCTTTTTGAGACCCCGGAGAGTCATGTCCAGTTTAAACAGACAAGACTGACTGTTGGGTTATCTGCAAGTTCTCTCCCTGATGTAATGAAAGAATTAACCTGTTTGTTTGTCTACACTGATTAGTAGTTATTTAGTTATAACCTATGAGGCATCGAGTAGACGTTCCTGGGCTAGAAGGGGAAGGTCTGTGCCTGATGAACTGATTGGTCATTGGTCAGTTCATAGTTGGGATATATAACCTGAGATTTTGCATGTAGTCATTCTGGGAGCTTCTTCTCCCTTCCTTTGTTCTACAGTTCAGTAGCCAAAGTCTCCATCTTGGAGTTAACATCAGCTAGAAATGTAGCTTAGTCAGCTAGACTGTTTATTGTTTTTATCCTCCATATAACCCTTCTTGTTATTTAGTAAACTTGTCTTTTAGCTAATTTACATGTGTGCTGCATTATTATTTTATGTGCCAACACTGACCTTGATAGACCAACAGTCTGACTCACTCTAAAGCAGCTTCATAAGTGTTCATTTCTGTATTTTTGTGTCCACTTGAAATTCATCTCCTTGCTACTCACTCCCTACCTAGATACAGAATAGAGGTGTATTTGCATACCTTCTTGCTACAATATTTGCTAGTTTTGTTTCCTTTGTTAGTGACATATGTGCACAATGATATCTGAGCTGAATAATCCTCCTCTTATAGAAGCCGAAACAGAGATCACTTCTTTCCCAGTTTGACATATGGAGTACGGTATGGCATGTGTGCAGTAACCGTGAATCTAGAATGAATATGTAAATAAACGTGTCCTCTTAATTGTGGTGGTTAATAGCTTAGTTATCACAGGTTGGATATATGGGACCAACCACTGTTACTTGCTCACCTTGGCAGCCCCTGAAGTTTCAGTAATCAGGCCTTTCATGAAGGAAATATGTTTATGGATCATTTGGTCTGACCAGATGGTGTGCAGAAATGCATTATGGCTACTGAATTCCCTCTTCTGGGATACCAGTATGATAAACCATACATCAGAGCTGGTTCTTTGTCTGCTGAAAGCTGTTAAATATGCAATATGTGTGTGCTGTGCAAAGGATCAGAACACATACCTTCAAATTACCTTATCATCTGCTGCCTTTAAAAAGTCTATCTTTACTCAGTAGAGATATATATCAAGTTTACAATTGGAAAACCAGGGTAAATGCAACAGTTGTACTGGAAAGAAAAAATATTTGTAACTGAGGCCCTGGTCACACGGGAGGATTTGCCCCACAAAACGGATGGGTTGAGGGTGCATCAAACGGGTGCGATCATACCGCAACATCTGGGAAGCATCACGCACACGTCTCTGATCTGTCCCTTCGGCCCGAAAACGCGCATTGAAAAGGTACCAGCAACAGAGCACTATCTTCTGCATGATGCGCAGCACCTCCAGGCGCCTGATCGGGGAAGCACTGGTAGCCCGTCACAGCCAGTGCTGTTCCCCGTCCCACGCTTGTGCACAAACGCGCAATATCCGTTTTGCCGCGCTACATCTGATTGCCTGCCTAAGGACGGAGGACGGAGCCATGGGGGCACGTCGGATCGCGCTACCACTGTTCTTTTTGCTCCGACTCTAATTTGCCTCCCTTCAGCGGTGCAGTATCCCGCTTGTGTGACTGGGACCTGAATTCAGCAAACTCCCACTATATCATCAGGATTCTAGAGGATGGTGTCACTTTGATAGGGATCAACAAGGGATCTAGATTTAGAAGCATAACAGTACAATCCTTTGCAGACTTACTTCAATCTAACCCTTTGATTTCAGTAGCATTAGGTTGCCATAACTCTGCATAGGATTGTACTCAGGGGTCATTTCGTAGAAAAAGAGCTAGGGGGACTCATTAGCATAACTCATTAGCATATGCCACACCCCCTGACATCACCAGAAGTGTGTCCTCCCCACAGCCGGTGGCGACCTCCAGCGGGCACCAGCAGGGAGCTCCAGGCCCCGCCCTCCCGCACCTCACCCGGGGGGATGGCGTCCCCCCGCGTCCCCCCCAAATGACCCCTGATTGTACTGTTAATCTCTCTATCAGACAAATTGGCAATTGTCCACTGCCTTCATCCAGGATTAATGCTACTTTCGTAGGAAGCAAGACCCTTTATACTTCCCTCCCTTACACCAAAAAAGTGGTGTTACTATATGTAGTCAGACGAACATGAGTACTCTACAATGCCTCTCTCTCCTGGGTTAAAAGAATTGCTGGTTTATGTTTTTGACCTGATTATGAGAATACATCCAGTTTGGACAATTATACACACAAGCATTAATATGGGATCATTGGTGAAGTGATGAGCCTCCAAGGACAAGTTTGGAAGACCATGAATATGATGAATTCAGAGACAGTTTATTAAGGGGAATAATTAGCACACTCAAGAACTCACAAGCACTTAAAAATATCAGACTCTGTATAATGCCCAAATTGAAATACAAATACAAATATTTCAAACACCCCAACATGCTGTGCAATGTGTCACTCAAAAAGAAGGAGACATGAGGCCAAAGGAGGAGATCGAGATGGATAACTATGGTGACCAGAGAAACAGTCATAAATGCTCACAGGAAAAAAGGCCACATGGAAATAAGCCCACACAGGAAAAAGCCCACATGGAAAAATACCATGTAAAGGGCCATAGATGTTTATAATTGTGGATAACCATTAATCTCCATTTATGAGAATTAACAGGTATTACCTGTATTCACATGCAACAATTTGTGTTGTGATTTTATCAAGTGTAATCCTATATATATTATTGTCTTACACATTGGCTATTCCCGGCTCTCCCATTGGCTGTGCTATGCACTCCATCAGCCATTGGCCATTCAATCGCCACTCAAGAGTACTCACGTCTCATTGGCTGGGGGCTGGGTCCACTCCTGTGGGATGAACTTATCCCCCAGTGGCTGTTGCTAGGCAACCAAGCTTGGTTCTGTAAGTACAAAGATGAAGGAAACCCTGTCCAGGGCTTTGTGAGGAACTCATTGGGGCCAGGCATGACTAGGGTTGCCAGCTCCAGGTTGGGAAATTCCTGGATATTTTGTGATGGAATCTACAGAAGCCAGAGTTTGAGGAGGGGAGAGGCCTCAGCTGAACAGAATGCCATAGAGTCCACCCTCCAAAGCAGTTATTTTCTCTTGGGGGGGGGGAGAGATCTGTTGTCTGGAGTTCAGTTGTGATACCTAGCGAACTTCAGGCTCTACCTGTAGGTTGGCTACCCTAGGTGTGGCAGTTAGCGTTTCAGAGCAGGATTTGCTAGACCCAGGTTCTTGCTGTAGAAGTTGAGAAGGTGATTTCAGACCAGTCACAGACTTTCAGCCAAACCTACATCACAGGGTTGTTGTGCAGATCAAAAAGGGGAGAGGGGAATGATGTAATCTGCTTTGGTCTCCACTGTGGAGAAAGACTGTACTTTTCCTCCTGGGGAATCACTGCTGCCAATCTTCAGGTGAAGGCTGGAGATCACTCAGAATTAAAACTGCTCTCCAGATGGTAGAGATCAGGGGCAGATAATGGTAAGTCGATGGTTCACTGGGAAGGAGATAGGGTTGCCAACTCCAGGTTGGAAAATTCCTGGAGATTTGTGGGGTGGAGCCTGGAGAGGGTGGGGTTTGAGGAGGAGTGGGAACTCAGACAGTACAATGCCATAGACTCCACCCTCCAAACCAACTATTTCCTCCTGGGAAACCATTGTTGCCAGTCTCCAGGTGAGGGCTGGAGATCACTCAGAATTAAAACTAAATAAGTACAAAAAAGATACCTGGCTGCTTTGAAGTCCTTTTTGGAGGCCTACTGTTTTCTAATTTTCCCACAACCCTATAAGTGAGAAACAGAATTTGAGAAACCATGGTTTACTAAATTAAAGTCTTACCAACATCTAATTTTTGCCCCTCAGCGAGAGGAAAATGTGTGGAGAACTTACTTGCATAAAAGTATTTTTTTTCTTCAGGGCCTGGATAATGAAAGGCCTGGAACACACCAGGCTACTCCTTTTATATCTCTGGTCCCATTGTGAAACTAAAAGATCAGCCCCTCCCAACTGCAGGGACTGGTGTGATCCAGCAGGGTTCTTCTTATGTTAATTATGTTACCCAGCCTCCTCACTGAGTGCTGCCACTGCCTCCTCCTCTTTCTCTTTCCTAAACAGTAGAAGTAGTTAAGGCCTCATAGATCTATGAAGCTTAGCTTAAGATAACAAAACCATAAAACAACATTAAATGACAAATAGCAACAGAAGTGGCAACCATGTCCTGTAGTGCTCTTAATTTCCTATTCCACAGCAGTCATCCCAGTGTGTGGCAATACTCCCTCTAAGGTGTGGAGTCCTATGAGCAAAAATTCTACTCTGTGAGTTACTGTAATTACAGTTGTGAGTGAACAATTTGGCTACTGCATAAATCAGTTTGCTCTGGAGCCATCCTTCCTGAGCTACGACAAACATCTGTAACCTGGAGGCTAAAAACCGAGGGAACACCCGTGTGTGATCTCCAAATGATGGACTGCAGAGGAATCTCGCTTGCCACAAACTAACACTGGCTAATGCACAGGCAGGTCGCCTAATAACATAGCAAAATTATTATTTAATTATACTTGATATAATCACAACACAAATTGTTGCATGTGAATACAGGTAATACCTGTTCATTCTCATAAATGGAGATTAATGGTTATCCACAATTATAAATATCTATGGCACTTTACAATGTATTTTTCCATGTGGGCTTTTTTTCTGTGTGGGCTTTTATGTATATGGGCTTTTTCCAATGTGGGCTTTTTTCCTGTGAACATTTATGACTGTGGGGTTTTTTTCCGTGGGCTTTTTTCCTAGAACCTATAACTACTTATCCATGCAGGTTCCAGGCATCAATCCAAGTCCTGGACAGGATCTAGGTAGCCAATATTCCAAAAAGAGTAAATGCTAAGGGAAGAACAGTAAGTGCCAAGTCTCACTGTGGTTCCAAAGCAGAAAGCAAGGCAAAACCTAGAACTGGAAGCCCCTTGTAGCCACACATAGAGAATGAAGCCAGCAGGAGGACACAGGGTTACAAATTTGGGGACAGATTCTATCCCCAGTTATAGGGTTGGAGGACAGAGTTCAGAGTTCTTCTCCTAGCTTAGAATGGGAGAAGGGGCTTGTATAGAAATATTAATTCCTATAGACCCCTGCCTTCCTATAGACACCTGCCTTCCCCCTTGGAATGTATCTTGCGATCCCCTGCTGTGTTGATTTCCTCTAGAAGCCAAATGGGCTTAATAGCCCTGCCATATACTTCCATGCTGGCAGATACCAGATGGCCCTGCTGAAGCATGTCAGAAACGCACGTAGCCCATGGATGGGTTGGGGTGGAAACCACATGCCTGCAGGTGTGGCCTCCAAGACAACTGACCATTCAGAAGTTGTTCCCATGGTAACTCTACAATTGGGCACACCCAGGTCTACTTCAATTGGCCCCTGGACAGAGCTAATTTGAAGACTGAATTGCAGTATATCTGTTTAAACCCAATGAGAAACTCTCTCTCTCTGTTCCTGGATGTGAGATCTTGGATGGACACTGAAATGCTCTTGCCTTGCCATGTGGTCTGAGGCAGAACAAAGGATTCCTTTGTGAGCTGACCATGTGCTTGCGAGGATGGCACTATTGTTTCTCAAGATACCTGGACCCTTACTATGGACTATTCTGGACTGATAACTGTTCCTGACTTGGTAAATATGCTTCTATTGTGTAGTAAGGCAAAACATTGCCTAGGCTGTTCTTTTAAATCCTTCTAGTCTGATTGCAAGTTCTCTACTGAATAAACCTTATTCTTGTTTATAAATAGTGTCTGTTTGATGTGTAACTGCACTCCCAGCTAAATCCTGTTGTCTGAACCGCTGACCAATTGTGCTAACCTGTAAGATTAACTGTACAGCTCTGGACAGAGTTGCTAATGTGTAAAACCCACATACCAATTGAGATTCTGGGAGCCTCTAATCTCAGGTTGGTAAGGGTTTAAGCTGAAAGGTTCCTGGTGGCTATTGTTTTAGATTCAGAGAGCCTATCTCTCTGGGTCCTTGGTAATGCATTGTTCCAGTGTAGAATTCTATCCCCTCCATTCCTGGACTGGACTGGGGAGGAGAGAATCTACACAGGGCTAGATGAGATAACAGGCATTCTACATGCTACAGCATTGGTCAAAGGTGAGGAGCAGGGCTCTTTTTGTAGAAAAAGCCCAGCAGGAACTCATTAGCATAATAGGCCACACCCAACAGCAAAACACATTAGCATATTAGGCCACACCCTGACAGCACCGATCATTAGCACATTAGGCCACACCCCCATGTTACCAGAAGTGTGGTCATCCAGCCACACCCACCTTTCCCTTCTTATTCTGTTTACCTTGTTTGTTATCAAAACCCAGGACTTTTTTTGTAGCAGGAACTCCTTTGCATGTTGGGCCACACACGCCTAATGTAGCCAATCCTAATGAGTTTCTGCTTTTGGGTGTGGCCTATTATGCTAATGAGTTCCTGGTGGGCGTGGCCAACTCAGGAGCTCCTGGCGACGGCGGGTGCAGCGCGCACAGCCGTCCCCCGCGGCACGCATCCTGCCAGGAAATAGATTTCCCTTCCTGCCCAAAAATAGCCCTGGTGAGGAGTATGATTATGTATAACTCAGAAAAAGAGGGATGTTACTGGTTGGGAAATAGGCAGCAGTCTAGTTGCTTTATTTGAAATATTTATATTCTATTTACTTCCCCCACCTTATTGAGCTGGGACTTTGTGGTGGGAAATTCCAGACTGTCTAAATTAGATCACTCTGGATGGAGAATCATTTAGTGGGAAATACTAATATGGGCTTTCTGATTTGCCAGAGGTGTAGCAGAGCTGTTTATTGAGGTGGGGAAACTTCAAATGAAGGAAAGGCTAAGGGTGGGGAAAAGGCATATCAGATGCAGTTGGTTACTTCATAGGGATGTGATAGTGTCAGGTTAGCAGCCAATGTCATGGGAGGGGGTCTTTTGTTATGGTTAGATAACAGAATACTAGGTACCTTGATTGAACTGAAACATTTTTAAGAATAGTCTAACAGCTGAAAGGGGTTTGTACATTTTTCTCATAAAATGTGACTATCCAACTGTGAGAGTTTTCTTGGCCCATCAAACGTTTGGCCAGCCTTGGAGATAGATGGGATTTCCAAAATCTATACCTGTGCTTTAAGAATGGAAATGAAATATACTCATATAGTGTCATGATTGGCAGTGGTCACATGTGTCTGACATTTTCAGAAATATGTAACCTGCAGAAGTTTAATATAACTCGAGAAGTCATTATACTGTGAAAACATGTCTGTCAGTGGCAGTGACCTTTAAGCTCCACTGCTTCTTCGCTTTAGTATTAATTATTCTGTTTCTTGAATTCCTGGACTAAATGATACAGTGATGATGATCATATGAATAAGTGCAGGTAGTTGCTTCACTTTTTTCAGGCCACCTTAAATTGCATGCAGGAAGAAACATTTAGAAATGCAAATGTAGGGTGTTTTTTTTAAAAAAATGCATATATTACATTTTGCAGATGATATTAAACATTCACAGAAAGGGATTGAGGTAACTTCATAATGAGATACATCCTGTAGTGCCTCAGCCTTGTATTGCTCTTAAAAATGAGGGAGTTTTTCCCTTAAAAATAATTTTATTACAATGCATTATTAAATCTGGCAGTTTACTGTAGGGCCACTAAGAAGAAAATCCTATAATTCATTAGAGTTCTTCGTACTTAACCTTAACAGCAGCCTGCTTTCAGGAAGGCCAGGTGGGCCCTCCAAGGAAGGAAACATGCTACCTTTGGGAAGGCCTGGCAGGTGCTGCTGAGGGAACATAGAGGACTTCCCATTGCTGCAGTGGAGCCAGCTACTCATGTTCATGTTTCACATAACTTTGAAGTAATGGCCTGTGAAACAAACCAGGCATCCAAACAGGTACCAAAACACTAGATTGGATCCAGCAATAACTGGATTGAGATGTGCCTCACAAGCTCTACTCTGTGTGTCCCCTCCTTCAGAGATAAGGTGCAGGGCAACCAGAGGGTGCTTTCTCACCACCGGCACCTTTCTTATGAAATGCCCTTCCTTTGGAGACTTGCCTGGTGCTGTCTTTTCTGTTCAGCCAGGCTTCTAATTAAGGGGTTGGTCTTTTAAACAAACATGAAGTTGAGCACACTCCGGAGGATGGCGGAGGACCGGGGGGGGGGCGGGCGGCTGGCATGGGGTCGCAAAGAGTCAGACTCTATGTGACTGAACAACAACAACTTTTAAACCCTATTTTTTGTCTGGAAACTGCCAGTGGTCTCTTTTATGCTCTATGTTTTTCATGTGGGCCTGAGTTTTTAATGCTGGATTGTAATTAATACTTTTTAATGTTTGGTTTTTCTTATTTTTTATAAGCCACCTCAGGCGTGTTCCTGAAGCAGTGGCATATTTTTTTCCCCTAAACAATAAATAAGCAAACTGCTAGGACTGTGGATCTTTGTATCAGAATTGTGTATTTTGCCCATTTTCCCTTCCTTCCACCAGTCCCTTCTGACCCCAAGAAGTTGATTCCTGGGATTACAGAACCAGCATGGAGTAGTAGCCATGCAGGTTGGTGGGCGAAGTGTAGATGGGAAGGTGACAAAATCACTTCTGTAAGGCAGGAAGTGTGCTTTCTCCCCCTTCCCCTTACAAACCATGAGCCTTGTGTCTGGTGTGGAGAAGTGCATTTCACTTTGGAGGTTTGGACGGAACAAAAGCCTCACCCTGAGGGTTTTTTTAAAAAAAGTTTTATCTCTATCTTGCAACATAACAGGTATGTGTGGAGGGGTCAACTGCTTGCCAGCCTCACCCACTACAATTTTACAAATGTAAATGGTAGGCAAGGCTAGCTAAATTGAGATGGTCACACACACACACACACATCCCTCCACAGGGCTGCCAGCCTCCAGGTGGGGCCTGGGGATCTCCTGCTTTTACAGCTGATGTCCAGCTGACAGAGATCAGCTCCCCTGGAGAAAATGGCTGCTTTGAAGGGTGGACTCTATGGCATTGTACTATGCTGAGGCCCCTCCCCTCCCCAAACCCCGCCCTCTCCTGGCTCCACCCCCAAAGTCTCCAAGTATTTTCCAACCCAGACCTGACAACTCTATCACTCCAGCTAGACAGATGACATCTAGCAGGAAACAGCTGGAAGTCTTTTCCTGGAAATTTAAGGAAAAGCTTCATTGACCTGACCCAACCTGGCCAGGTGGAGGAGAAAGAGAGATGATAAAATTCCTGGGAGTGGCAAGGAGGGTCTCTTCTGTGCTGATTCCATCAAGGCAGATGGAACTCTTACCTGAAGTCCATTGGAGGTGGCTATTGCCATGTGCGGGATGGCACACCTCAGCAGAGGCTTCAAGGTAAGAAGAATCCATTAGAACAATTGTAACCTTTTAAGCTAATGAGCCTGCCTTATGTTAATTTCCACTAGGTCATACACAGAGGGAGGGAGAGAGGAATTGTGCTTTACATTTTCTGTTGGATCCCTTGCTCGATTTGTGCTTGTGCTGAGAGTGTGTGTGTAAACATTTTCCTTTTAATACATTCTTTATAACTTTTAATGCTAGTGGTTGTTCTCTGTATCACATTAGACTTCCATCATTCTGGGCAGACTATTTTAAAAAGGAGTGCCACAAAGAAGGTCAAGAGCAGTCAGCTGATGAGTGGCTACTCCCCCACTGGAGCACAAGGCAGTAAGCTCTCTCCACAATAACCAGATGTGGATTGCAGGAGACACAGAGAGGAGGCCTCAGAACAGGGAAGGGAAGCTGAGAGTCCTGTTCCTGTCACTGGGCAATTCCTACAAAAACCAGGCAGTGGCAGCAGTTGAACTGAGAGAGAGAGAGAGAGAAAAGCCCTTCCAGGGGAAAATCAGGTGGGTGGCACATGTCAGGCAGAGGCCTTGGGCAGCCACTAGTGCCAGATGCCTGCAGTTCAGAGTGGGGCTGTTCTGCCACAGCTATTACTACACATGTGTCCCGGAACATTAGGAATCAGCTCTCCCAGGGTTAGAAACTGCTGTCTACAGGGGCATGGAGAAAGCAGGGAAGTTCTATGACTTCTAGCACCTTCCACTGATAATTGGATCCAAACACTAGTGTAGCTGGCTGCAAGGGGTCCATTTCCACATATAGAGGCACCTCTCCCGCCCATACAGTCTACCTTCCATATACAGGCCAGTGTCTGCATTATTTATTTACTTGTTTATTTACTTCATCTGTACTTTGCCTTTCTCACTTTTATTAGTCACAAACTATACAACCTGAAATAAAGTTGCAATGGATTTATCTTTGGTATATCTCTAAAGCAACAATGTGTACATCTACAGCTATGCATTAGTGTTCCAAATCAGTTCCAGCAGAGTTATGAGAGAGAGAGAGAGAGAATATGAGAGAGAGAGAGAGAGAGAGAGAGAGAGAGAGAGAGAGAGAGCTCAGTCACATGGTTCACAAGATCCTGCACAGTTAAGCCACCTTCCCAAAACAAGGAAGCATGCATTATACTTTCATGTTTTGATCAGTAGCAACCCAGTTAACCCTTTGATAGGCAGTACCAAGCTGACCAATATTTACACTGGGAGAATGATGAGAAACAGCTTGCCACCAAAAGCAATCCAATCAAACATATAAACAGGGAACAACAATGAGTAACAGCCCGGCATTCTATACAAAAGCAAACAGGTCATGGTTTTGAATGGAGAACAATTCAAGTATACTGAGATACAAACTAAGGTATGAATTCACTTAGAAAATAATGGCCCCTGTACAAAGAGTAATTAACACATGGAATTCACCGCCACAGGAAGTGGTGATGAGTACAAGCACAGACAGCTTCAAGAGAGGATTGGATAAACACATGGAGCAGAGGTCCATCGGTGGCTATTAGAGTTGTCCCCCCCACACACACACACTGCACTCTTCTTTCCTTCCTGGCAGGATACTGCCTTCTCTGTCTATTCCTTTTCTTGCTGCCAGGGTGTGTCTATAGAGTGCTGGGGAAAGCAATAGGATGCTGGCTGCCTCGACATTTCTCTGTCCCCTCCTTCTCTGCTCCTCTTCCCATGCAAGAGGATCTGGTGGCACACTTTCAGCTGAGTGCTCCAGTGCAGTCAGCTGCTTCTGCCTGGCTCTGTGTGATTGTGTTCACAGCCACATCTCCTCCTCTCCCAGTTGCTCCCTACCAGGAACTTTCAATGCACCACAAGCTGCCACATCGCTTCCATCTACAATACTCAAGATGCATTTTTGGCCTTTGGCCGTTTCCAGACCTTGTTCTTGAAGGGTTGCACAAAGATGTATTCCTTTGCGATCATTTCGTTGGGGCAGATCAGACTGATGGATTGAAAGGGTTCTGTGCAGGTGTCACTTTCCGTCCACACCATCTTTCCTCTATCGCATCCTGTTTCTCTACTATAACAAGGTCATCCCAAGACAGAGGATATAAATTCTTAGGAAATTCTCTTACTATCTTGCAGTGCTTTCTTTCTTAAACACAAACAGCAAAAGCCCCCCCCCCAAAAAAAAGTGCCAGTATTCATATAGAAATCTGTACTGATTTCCACTGGGAATTGGAAGACGACCTCCCAAAAGCTGCCAGTACTTAGCATCAGTTCATACCACCACCACACACAAAAAACAACCACCCCTTTTGTGTGGTTTCTGAAGAGAGACCCATATGCGATGTAGGGCTAGCTTTTACTTAGGGACTCTATCTTGTCCACATGGCAAAAAGACAATGGGGGGGGGGAAGACCCAACAATGAGAACTAACGTAATGCTCAACTTTAAATTACTGCTATTTCAAGTAAATCTAGCCGTCCTAATTAAACATGGTTTTGAATAAGTTCCATCTGTAGGGAAGGGGCACTGCAGATTTTCACCCTGCTCTTGTTCATCCTAAATGCTTGAACAGAACATGTGTTGTGCATGGCAGTTTATTTTTGTTTTTTTGTTTTTTTCATTTTTGATATTAATTCCAAAAAGAGACTGTTTTGTTATTGGGTTGTTTCATATGGGTTTTGTTTTGTTACTGTCTCTTTCACTATTGTTTTGTGTTTATAATTCTATTTAGTTACCAAATCTCAGTGTTTTCAATGGAGCCCTCCCCCTTCTTGGGTCTTGTACCTTCACGGTTTTCCATCCAAACTGGACAAACCTCAGCACTCCCCTACAATATCCATGCTGAAAGATTCCAGACAGATAGAATAAATGGGTCCCCCTTTTTGATGCAATGGAAGGCACCCATGTCTAAGATGAAAGTCTATGGGAGAATTTAGGAAAGATTCCAGACATACATTAAGACAAACAGCAGTGTGCAGTGAAGGACTTGGCACTGCAGCCACTTAGCTTGAAAAACAGTTGCACGAGGAAAAGGCAGACTAACAAGGCAAGGAAATCTGGTGGCTGAAGAAGGGCAAAACATCTGTGCAGGCAGGTATGAGCAGCAGCAGCAGCAGCACCAGGACCCTGAGTTATGTTTGGTTACACAAGAAATAAGATTTGGAGAACAGTAGGCAAGCAGGGGAGCATAGACTACAAGGGGAAATTTGGCACAGCAGGGAAGGCACTGGGAGGAGAGTGGAAGGCAAAGACCCATCCTCCATATCCTTCAGGGCTGAAATACCTCACACATGTACATTATCCTTGTGGCTACAGCTTGCTGTCAACCAAGAAAACTGAGAGCCTCTCTCTCCCCCCCACCCCCGTTAAGGAATGCAGCTTTTGCCCCCTTAAGGAACACAGTTTATGCCCTGATTAGGAAAACGCTGTCTGCTTTATAAAAGTGAAACTGCTACAGTCAGAAAAAGGCAAGATTGTAATTGTGAAAGAAAGAGAACAGAAGAAAAGAAATTCATGGGTTTGTTTTCTCATTATAGGCTGTTCAGATGGGACATTTGTTTTGTTTTCATATTAATTATAATAATTATGAAACAGCCCTTTTCATAATTATTGTAATTAATAATGAAAGAGTTACAGAGGTCATATATATGTGTGTGTGCACATGTACACACACATCTCCCTTATATATAAAAGCCGAATGGTGGTGGCACTTCTCTAGAACATTCCACATGCTCCGGAATTGGTTGGCGCCCTGGTGTGTCACTCAGAATCTGTCCCTATCCACTGGCTGCAGTGCTTGACTCTCGCCTCCAACATTCTAAACAGTTTGCTGTTCCTCTCCCGCCCATAGCCAGTCAGAACACAGAGGTTATTTGCTTATGCAGCCTCATTGGCCTTTGCCTCAGAACACAGAGGTCGTTTGCATATGTGACTTGATTGGCTTTTGCCTCTAACATTCTAAACAGTTTGCTATTCTGAGGTAAAATGTGTCCAATCTCCGGGTGAGGACTGGAGATCACTCAGAATTACAACTGCTTTCCAGATGACAGAGATCAGTTCCCCTGGAGAAAATGGTGGACTCTGTATCCTTATATGCTGCTGAGGTGCCCCCCGTATGACAGCCAATGTGACTGTCAGCGAGCTGCCATCTTCTTGGGACAAGCCTCGTCCCTTTTCTCACCCCTCCCCCTTTCTCTCATGTAGTTGTTATCCTTCTCATGTTGTGCTTCTGTAACTGCCAAGGTTTTCCAGCTGGTGCGAGGTGGTGTTGTGTCTTTATGCTCTGGCTTGTTTAGATTTCCTGTGTGAACTCAACAAGTGTTTATGGAACGGGCCGTTGCTGTTCTCAGGCCGCTTCACGCCTTTCCTAATCTGTAACCTTACGAGGGAAATGAGCTCATTGGTTTAAACCTTGTTTGAAGTTGCTTTAATACACCTTCCCCTGACTCTTGTAGTTATTCCAAACAATCTCTGTATGTTCATGATCAACCAAGCTTTGGAAATAAATCTTACTTCTTTTGAACGTGGGTCTATTCTCCTGATTTGGGAACTAACAGTGACGTAGCAGTCAGGGCTTCAGAGCATGGGAGAGACTGCAGGTGTGTGGGGGGTGGAAAGCTGAAGAGTGAGGGGGAAATAAAGGTAGGTTGATGATTGGCTGGGCAGGACATAGGGTAGCCAACTCCACGTGGTAAATTCCTGGAGATGTGAGGGATGGAGCCTGGAGAGGGTGAGGTTTCAGGAGGCGTGGGGCCTCGGACAGGTACAAAGCCATAGACTCCACCCTCCAAACCAACCATTCCCTTCTGGGGAACCATTGTTGCCAATCTCCAGGTGAGGGCTAGAGATCACTCAAAATTACAATAGTTCTTTAGGTAGTAGAAATCAGTTCCTCTGGAGAAAATGGTGGACTCAGTGTCATTATACCTTGCTGAGGTCACCACAGCAAATTGACACTGCGTGTCCAAGGCCGGGGCACCTGCCTAGAGCCTCTTTCTAGAGGCTGTTGTATTTATTTCCACAATGGGCCTTTTCCATAGTATACACATATACCTTCTTATACCGTGAATGCTTTAAGCCAGGTATCTAGAAACATACCATGCTGATTCAGTCTTGCTATCCTGTGTGACAATGGGTAGAGGCACTGGGTAAGCCTGCCATCCCAGGAACACAATAGCCCAAAGTTGCAAAATTGTGGTAGGTCATCCCTAAGTTCACTAGTAAGTGTGTAGTGGTAGGTATGGTAAATCAGCAGTGCCTCTAAGTGGAAACAAAGATGTATGACACCATTTAGACACTGTCAGAGCCATTCGTGGCAGCAGGTGTTACCAGTTTTGGAAGTGAGGGGAATAGGTGGCATTAATGAATGGAGTCTTGGGGCAGCTACTGGGTCTTTTGAACTTGGGGGCCAACCAGTAGGAACAGTAGGGGCTTGCAAGTCCATTCCTTCTAGGTTTGCCAGAGTCCCCCTGACCATCATTGGGGGTGGGGGTAGGCCAGATCCAGGTTGGGGAACTCCTGGAGATTTGGGGGTGAAGCCTGGGGAGAACGGGGACTTCAGTGGGGTACAATACCATAGAGTCCACCTTCCAAAACATCCATTTTCTCCAGGGGAACTGATCTCTCGCCTGGAGATGAGCTGTAATTCCAGGGGATCCCCAGGTCCTATCTGGAGCCTGGCATCTCTAATCCCTTCACATACATATTTTCACTTTTTGATAAGTATGAAATATCCCCAGGAATAATATTGAAGGGTATACGCAAAGTAGCAGCTTAAATGGCTATGATGTGTAGACCAATTTTCATGTTCTGTGCTCCTCCTCATTAACAAATTATAAACTTCTTATAAAAGGGATTTACTGTTATTAAAGGACATGCAAGACATCTTTTTGATGCACGTCTACAATTTACAAGATTTTTTTTTTTAAGTGCCTGAAGCACATTTCTACAGCCGGGGTTAAATCTCTTCAAAACAAAGGTTGATCGATGTCACAGCTGAAAGCCCCCTGAACAAAGCCGTTGCTTGCAAATTTTTACTGCCATTACTTACCGCAAAAAATATCCTTGTAGCCTCAGCCTTGGCAGGCAAGATCAAAGTCTGTCAAGGAAAGTCAGATTTGCAAATCCCCCAAAACAAATGG
The DNA here is from genome assembly GCF_001447785.1 of Gekko japonicus. NCBI lineage: Eukaryota > Metazoa > Chordata > Lepidosauria > Squamata > Gekkonidae > Gekko > Gekko japonicus. The sequence goes on along the minus strand of NW_015172035.1, from coordinate 515,452 downwards.
ATTTGACAATCATCCAGCCAAGGAAAACCGGGAGCTCATATGAAAAGAATCTGCTTTCACTAGGCAGAGGGCCTGGAAATAAATTCAGGGTACACATCAATGCACCCGCATACATCTTATAATTTTTAATAGTGGGATTTCTTCAGCTTCTCCTTTGAAAAACAAGCAACAGGAGAATAAAGGCCCCAAACAATTTTGTATTTACTTAGTAATCCACAGCACAAAGCACATACCACCTTTGTGGCAACTTCAGGCTTCCCTTCCTTACATACAAAGTCTCTCTTCCATTCTTCTCCTAGCTTAACCCCCTTGTTGTCATCCTCACTTATTCCTGTTTTCGCAGGCTATCATCCCCTGCTTTCTCAGCCTTTGTTTGTGCCTTCTACCATGCTCCCCTGTGTTGTGAATCACACTTCTAGATCCCTCTCTCTATTGCTCAAGACAGTTCCGCTCTGTTATGTAAAAGGAGCAAACGGCCAACGTGGTTGCCAGGAGATGTACATGTATGGAGGAAGGGGGAGTTTAGACATTGAAACAAGCCCTAGGTGGATGCACTCAGTCAGTGTGAGTTCCAGGCATGGTGACACATAGCGGTTCTTTTGAAGGCCACCCAGAGCCAGGGGTGGAAGTCTAGGCACACCGTCAATATTTCACAACAGTACCCTTGCCCTAGCCATTGAGGGTACAGGTTAGTTTAAATGAAAGCACTTTGAAGTCATCTTGGGATTTTCACATCCCCCCCAAGAGATTTCATTAATCATGAACTAGTTGTCACTACTGACACATTAGGAGGCAACACAATCAATTGGAAAAGGGCTCACTGCCAAAACAACAGATGTAAAAGAAATGTAATACTGGCAGCAATTTTAAGATCACTTTCCTGTGAGTAAGGCCCACTGAATAGCATAGCACTTACTTCAGAATCGACCTGCTTGCTCCTGTAGTCTACTAGCATTTTATAGAGTTCAGAGTGGTAGTAATGGGGGGATTCAGAAACTGCATCATGCTTCAGTGAAGTTATAAGTGGGATTTGCAAACTTTGGAACTGGACTCCTGTTGGATCCCCAAGCATCGAGAATAAATCCACGTTTTCAAGAAAAGCAAAATTTATTTCAAAGCGTTGAAGACATACTCAAACACGTTTTTTGTTAGAACTGGGGATACACAGTTAGGGCGAGCATAATAAAGGAAATTCAAACAGATACATATCCAATGAATAATATTCCCGCTGGCGGGCTAATGAAACGGTTGCGCGCCCAGTCCATGGGAACCAGGCAGAACATCAGACAAAACACAGGTGCAGTTCTCATGAGATAGCAATAGGCAAGCATTACAGCATCTTCTCCCCCACACATCCACCAGTAGTTATCTTATGCATTCCAGCACAGAAGCAGGATAGTAGAAACAAGCCGGGTGCAACAGGGTAAGGATATGTACACAGAGGTCACAGAAAACAGAATGGCAGCTTGCTGACATACTGCCCCCCTTAAAATACACTTAAAACACACCTCCCGGGTCGGGCGGGAGATCTCCCGGGCTGGGCGGGAGACCTCCCGGTTTGTCCGGGAACCTCTTGTGGAAACTACGGATCAGGTAAGGGGCCCGAATATCCCCTTCTTCCACCCATTCGCGGTGCTGGGGACCGAAATCAACCCATTCGATAAGGTACCAGAGTTTACCACGTTTCAATTTACAATCAAGGATATCAGCGATCTCAAAATGTTCATCCCCTTCCAAAATGACAGGTGGAGGAGGAGTAACTGCTGGTCTCCAGGGAGACGGGCCAGGATCCTTCTTCAACAGGCTCATGTGAAAAACAGAATGCAGAGCACGTAAATTCTTAGGCAAAACAACATCAACCGCCACATTATTTATGACTTTACTAGGGAAAATGCTCAGTTTACCAAGGCCAATTCTAAACAGGGGGAGGGGGTTTAAAAAGAGAGAGGTTTACAGAGTCATTTGTCCCAAATCCTTCAGATTATCAATATGAAATAAATCCAAAGAAATGTATAAATCAGCTATAGTTTGCAAACCGAGTAGAGGGTAATAGTCAGATGTTTGCAAAGTAGAGAGGGAGTCAGGCAGAATAAAAAGAACAGCAAGACCTCAGACAGCAATTGATGTTGATTAACATGTACAGTGTCATTTCAAGCCTCAAGAAGAACTGAAGGGTGTATTTTGTTTTACCTGGAGGCAAGAAGTGGTATGAGGACTGTACTTATTTATGTTTGGTCGTTTTGGAACAAAGGGTAACACTTGAAATAAATAAGATGAGACCATTTCCTTCCCCGGCTGGTTTTGCCTGGTGTTTGTGGGTGTAATAAAGAGGGAGAGACGCTATATTTTTAGATGCCATCTGCTTGAGAGATGCCATATTTTGTATCCATTCACAAAGAACGTGCCTAGAGAAACCAGATATTAATTTGAAAAATGAAGTTTACCAATTATGCTGAAAATGACGGAGTATTTTGGTAAGAATAAAGACTTTATAGGTATTCTCAACAGTTGAAAACTACTACATGCGTATGGCCCTGGTAAATATGGTGCAACATAAAACCCATCAACCCTTGGGCAGGGTGGCATGCCCCACCTGATGTGGCAGAATTTGCAGTAAGATTAAAAGTTAGCAATTTACTATTCCATTTTTGCCATAGTGCCATTTCAGGTTTTCTTACTCCTTCAGGCACAAAAATGTCTTGGGCCATCTCATCTGTGTCAAAACTCCACACAGTGATGGGCTGTGTATCCAAAAGGTAAACAAAGAGAGCTATCCTGGGACTGTATTAACACATTCAACACAACTGTATTATGTCCTCTGAAAGAAAGTATCAGGTGAATCACATAGAGTAGGGGGAAAGGAAAATCACCCTTTCCATCTGTCTTTCCTTTTCTCTGCCTTTCAGCTACCTACTGTTCTATAGGTTAGAAAGGTAGCAAACTGATGAATGCATAACATGTTACTTGTTAAGATTCAGGACTAATTCCCACAAGCCATTTGCTTTTTCTTCAAAGCTGCATAACCATCTGCTTAAATGAATAATATATTTAATTAGCTTTCAGCCTGATGTGTAAACCACTGTATTCTGAACGTCTCCATGCTGTTCACAGATCTGCCATAACACAGGACCGGTTCTATGCTTGCAGCAGAATGAGGCTGTACACTTCTGAAGTGATTGGATGGTACCATCTCAGAATATCAGATGGGAGAAATGTCATTTTTGAATGCTACCCCATGTTTGTTTGTTTCTTTAAAACCTCTTTTTAAGTGAAAGTAAGCCAGAACAGCAAGGAGAGGGATTGTAGTCCAACACAATTCCTGCAGCTCTACTTTACCATTTGCATCATTAAATACATTTTAAAATATGTTTCCCACCTTCAGTTTAAATGGTACTAAAATGGGCAGTGAATGGTTAAATGCTTTAACCCAGTGATTTAACCCTTGATTGACAAAGGTTTCACATGGAATTCTAGAGTTGTGAGTGGCAATTAAGAGTGGCATTTAAGAGCAGCAGTTGAGAATGGCAGTTAAAATGGTTGAGTTAAATTGGAGTGCAGTTAAGCAGAGTGAAACATGTATTTTGATTTACCTGGAGGCAAGAAGTGGTATGAGGACTATACTTATTTATGTTTGGTCATTTTGGAACAAAGGGTAACATTTGAAATAAATCAGATTAGACCATTTCCTTCCCCGGCTGGTTTTGCCTGGTGTTTGTGGGTGTAATAAAGAGAGAGAGACACTATCTTTTTAGATGCCATCTGCTTGAGAGATGCTATATTTTGTCCTGAATTAGGGATCCTGAATTAGGGAAGCAGGACCAGTAGTCCTTCCCTGAGGGAAATAGCTCCTAGTAAAAAGGGGTGATCCCTATCAAATGTCAAAGAAGGAAAGTTCAAACTTGTGTGTATGTTTCTGCCTTCACAAACAAAGAAGTATCAAATTTTCAGACAAAGAAGCTTATGCTTGTTTTTTTTAAGCAGTTACTGCCAAGAGATCTGTTTCCACCATTTTGAATACCCGTCTGTATAACAAAACAGCTATTTTATTGTGACAAACTATCTGTTGTATCAAGTTATACAAAGTTACCTCATTCCTATTGCCTGTTCACTTGCCAAATTCAAACCTTAAAACCACCTGGCCATCTGACTTACCCATTCCTCACAGAAATGAAAATAAAACAGTTTGTTGTTTTGAATTAACATGACCTTATAGTGTGCTATTATCCAACACATACAAATAATAGGGTGGGTTTTTTTGTTGGTTCTTCAGTTCCCTAGGCTGGGTCAGCTTATATCTGTATACATTTAAACAGGGCTCTAGTCGGGGGGGAGCTCTCAGGTACGGAGCTCCGGAAGAGAACCTCTAGGGGGCGGGGCGGTCACGTGGTGAAGCCCCACCCCCTTCTTTACCCCGCCCTCTGCTTCGATCCTCATTCTGTTTGGGAATGAGGATGAAGCAGGAGGGTAAGTAGCCGGGCCTTCTGACACACTTCTGGTGATGTCAGGGGGTGTGGCCTTCTGTCACTTCCGGTGATGTCAGGGGGCGTGGTATATGCAAATAAGTTATGCTAATGAGTTATGCTAATGAGCTCCGGCAGCTCTTTTTCTACAACAAGACCCCTGCATTTAAACAACTGGGTAGTATAGATAGAGAAACCACTAACAAGAAAAGGGATTGCTCAGACAAGAAAAAGAAAAAGGGAAGAAGAGGAATTGTTAATAGGTACAGGACAAAGTTAGAGACCAATGGCACCTTTAAGACCAACAGTTTTATTCAAGGTGTGAACTTTTGTGTGCATGCACACTTCGTCATGTGATGAAATGGAATTACATATCATAGTTGTATATATAGGAATGGTTTGTTACATTAGCATGCAAAATAATGAGGACACATTTTTAACAGATCAGAAGAATGACAAGTTAGTTCCTGATCGGTTCCAGATTGGTTCCACTGGGGGGGGGAGCAACATAGGTAATAAATATGTTAGAATTATCTCAGGAGTCTACTGTATCATCCCCACCTCATTCAGAGATGCTGACAAAGTTTGTCATCCTATTCCTTAGAGTATGAACTTCAGCAACACAATGCCCATCTAAAAAATTGAGATGAGCTTATAGGTGACCTCTTCCTCTTTTCTTTCGTACCCCCATAATGCATCTGTATTTCTGACAGCTAGAGAATGGTAACCATAGACTGCAGCTATGAGGAGGGGGGATTTTTGCACTGTTCTTCCATATTTATGTCCTCCCCCTCCCCTTTCTCCAGCCTCTCCCAAGGACTGTAGTTGCCTCATATTGGATGTCAGACATACTGATTTCCCATAATGCACTATGGGTACTTTTCATCCCTGCCACTGGGGGTGCAAGTGAACAGGAGGAGAGAAGAAGAATGGGGGAGTGATGCAAGAATTTCCCTTCCACTCATTCCCTGTCTGGAGGAGAAGTACATTGAGGTAGGGTAGAATTCAGGTGTGGGGTCTAGAAACCTAATATCATTAGATGTGGTTTTCTGAAAGCTTAGATTTGAGCTGCCATTAAAAATATTTTTTTTAAAAAAATTATCCTCCAAAAATCTGGTTTGTGTGAGTTGAAATCCAGTGTGAGTCATTGGGAGCTCACCTATCTGTAATCTTTTTAGACACAGGGTGGACTTTTCACTTTAGTTTAAATGGGAGGTGAAAAACAAAACCCAGAAGCCATAGGCCACTACCCAGTAACAACTCACTTCTGGCCTCAGTTACTGGATTTAGTGAATTTATTATTGATGATGGTATAGTGGAATGGGTGGACAGTGGTTATCTGGATTCAGATCCCTGCTCAGCCATGAAGCTCAGGTCTTGAAAGAAGTACTTAGCTGTAAATACCCAAGTACAAAATGCATGAGAAGTGAATTAGATAGGAAGGTATTTTTAGTCGTATTCCTCTTTAAAGCAAGCATGGGTGGCAATTGTTCTCTGCTTGTATGCATCTTAAGGAGAAACTGGGATGCAAAATACACACAGGAACATTTGACACATGACACCCTCTTGGTTATTTTTGTACTTATTCACACTACAGTACCAAAAATATCAGAAGGATGGCCTCTGGCTGGATGGCCTTGAATACATTCTCTTTTCATCTAAACCACCCAACACAATTATTGTGGGAATTAAATGGGTCATGCTGCTTGGTAGAAGGGTGGGATATAAAAGTGACAAATAGTATCAATAATACTAGCAGCAGTGCTATTTGCTTTCATTTCCTGGAGGCAAATTAAGCTGTGTGAAACTAGAACAGGGTTGTCTTTTCTCCTGTTCATCCATGCCCCACTGGCGCTTTGGGACTCCCTTAAATTTGTGAATTCACATGTTTTCCTAGGCAATTCCTAGGAAATCTGCCCTGGCAATTCCATAAACCAGCAAGGGCCCGATATTTGATAGGACTGTGGTGGCTTCTCCATATCTAAACCCTCTTGAAAGATTTATGTTTTTCTCCTGGAAACAGGGATGAGTGTGTGCTATTTCTTGAGCTGGCTAATGAAGGTCAGATGCTGGGGTGAGAGCAAAAGGTTTCTTCTGGCAGAATTAGCTACAAATAATGCATCACATTCTCGCTTGTCTGCCCTTGCGCCTTGTTGAACTTGAGTGGAACATTATTTAACATAGCCTCACTTTTTTGGCAATTATAAAAAAATAGATGGGTTGTCATGTTCCAGATTTTCTCAAATAAATTGGCCCATGTTGTGCATGTCTTTGAAAGCTCAGTCAAATGGGGTCACTCAGAGCCTACCTGCCTGGATGTGGCTTTGGCATCCAGTAGGATTTCTAATTAGATGTTATCGATAAAATACGATGTGTAAATAACTAAAGCAGTGATGATCTCTTGCTAAGGAATCTCTGAAATCCAGAGTACTGCAAGAGTAGCTCTCTGGTACCCAGCACAGTTTGCTAAATGCTGTTAACAAAGCAACAAATTTAGAGAAGATCTTATTATGAGAAAACCTCATTTGTCTTTTAAATATTTAATGCACCTTCATGTTTCACTATTACCAAATCTAAGATGTGGGATTGGTTTTGTGGGCTGTTTCATGCATTACACAGCATGTAATAAGTGGTCCAAAATCAGAGGACTTTAAATATTGGATTCCTGGTAACATTTCCCCATGACTTGATGGCCAAAAAAAAAAAAAAAAAAAAAAAAAACCAACCCACACCCTATCAATCAGCTGTTGCTAAAGGAAGCTCAGGATTTACCCTTAAAACCAAAATGTGAAGGAAATTTGTAGCATTCTCCTCAGGTAAAGCAACTGACAAATTCTGAAAAAAGCTGAATAAGTTCTGGTGACATACAGCCATACACACAACCATGGTATCCCTATGGTGAAAATAGATATCACAAGAGGTCCATGTATGGAGCTCCCATGTAGTTTGATCTTTTAAACAGCCAACATGTGGGAACTCAATTCAGGTTGGAATTGTGACATGGCAGAATGGAGTTTAAGTTTTCCTCCTACACTGTTTTTCCCATCTGAAATGATCCCATAGAGGTCATATTTGTACAGGGCAAATATATATATATATTTATTTAAAATATTTATAAACTCACCTTTCTCAAAATTAATGGAATGCAAGATAGAAACAAAGTCAGAACACTCAGATAACAAGAAAGGAAGGAGCCATAACTAAATAATAATAATAAAATAATAATCCTCCTGTAAAGGTATACCTGGCGTTAACAGTCCAGAAAGCCTTCTTGAGGAGCAGGGTGGTTTTGTTTTTTTGAAAAAGAGGTGCTGGAACTTTCAAGAGGGAAATGAAGTTTCCAATCTGTGTACTAAAAACTCATGAACTTTTAAATATTTTAAGAAATTTTGTCAGAGATTCCAGAACTCCATTCCAGCATATTCCCCCAGAAAAAAAAGCCCTGTTGAGGAGTTCAGTTGTTCAGCCCTTTCAGAATCCCATCAAGTCAGAAGCCTTCCTCAGCAATTTTGGGAAGCCATTCCATAAAATACAGACAGCCATAGAAAAAGCCCATGACAAGGTGTCAGCTGACTTCTCCTGGGGGACGGGCACAGCGAAAAGGTGACGATATGTCAAACATAATCTTTTCAAGGGCTTGTATTGAGTATTGATACAGGTTTTGATATAAAACATGTACTTTTGACCTCACGGGACAAATAGGAACTGCACATAACTGTTTCAAGTTAGAAAATGGCAAGTGAGAAAGGTTTAACCTCTACCCATCCCTATCCCCATTCCAGACTCTGTATTTCATGCACTGATTGGTTGTTGTTTTTTAAGTTCTCTTCAGAGCTAAGACATCTAAACTCCAGGATCTCATCTAGTTGGTCTTACATGCTTCAATAATAAAGGATAATTTCAAGACTCCAAATGATGTATTTTGAAGTATTCCAGCATCTGATTACATTTATTATGAACAGACATAACAGACCTTTGCAGCAGTTTTTCTTCCAATCTGATGTTATTGTACACTCCAGGAAACAATGATAGGTATCTTGACGGTACAGTACAAATTGACAATAGATGAGCACAGACTGATTTATTGCACAAAGACAAAATCAGAAAATAAGAGGGGACTGAAGTATTGTAATTCTATTTATCGGCGTTTAATTATATACCCTCAGTATTCTCCAGAAGTTAGTAGAAATTGCTCTCTGCTCCATATCGAACAAAGAAAGATTTCAAGCTGGCATTTAGCAAGTAATGAGGAAAAAGTAAGGCAAATGGAAAAATCAACCAAAAATTGAAGTCTAATTTCCTCAGTATTTGACTCAGACCACCACTAGACATTAGGAGAGCCACAGAGCTTTGGGCAGCTGGCCTGTGCTTCAACTTCCTCTTTCCACTGGAAATGTCTAATTCCCCATATCATGTGCCACAACTATCTTGTGAGTGACATTAAGAGAAATATTGTGGCAACTGTAGCTCTGCATTTATCATCTTTGGCTACTATGAGGAGAGCTTCTCAATTCCTGGATAAAGATGCCGACAGCCTTCTCTACTTTGCACTTTGCACATTGCAGTAAGAAGTCTATACATGGTAAGGCAGAGGATGCAGAAGCAGAGCCATGTGAACTAGAATAAGAACTGTGGCTCAGTGGTAGGGTAGCCAGGCCTCCTGCTATATGGTTTTACCATAGAGTTTTTGTAAACCCTTCTGGTTTGTACAGGAAGTGACATCAGCTCACCATGATGGTTTCAGTGCACCAGTCCTCCCCCCCTAATAGCTCTCAGGAGGTCGCAAAGCTATGGCCTGGCAAACTTACTGAATGGTAGGACATCTACTTTTCATGCAGAATTCCCACACTGAGTTCCCTGCTGCTCCAGTTAGAAGGATCTTGTAGTAGTGATGGGAAAGACCCTGGGGAGCCACTGCCAGTACAAGATGACAATACTGACCAGGGTAGACTATTTGGTCATACTCGGTATAAGACTACTTCATGTGTTCAAATATGTGCTGCTAGAAATACCATGTTGTGTACATGGATCTTTAAAGAACGATGATGTTTCCCCTATACATTCATTTCAAAACAGCGCAAGTAAAACAGACTCCATCTTTCAACACAGATGACATAAAATTTAGTACATTCACAATATCCCAAGCTCCTTGTTGCCTGAGACTTCCATACAGTTTAAGAAAAACTGCCCAGAAGTTGGAGAGTTCCGGTCGTCGCATAATAAAAACCAGCTGCAGTGAAGAAAATATTCTCTACACTTCAACAGTAATAAATTTCCCCAGGTAATCTATTAAACCTGTTGTGATCCCCCCCCCCTTTTACTGCAGAAAAGGCATCTACACAGAAGGCTCTTGACACTGTTGCCCAAGGTATTTGGAAAGAAATATAGCCGCTTAATAAAATGAATGATCTTTGAGGGAACGGAATTTTAAAGTTCAAATTTATATTTTAAGAAATGGATATAGTGCTAAGGGCTAATACATCTTCCCACAAAGTCTAGTTCCCATTGCAGATTTTGAAGGGAGGGGCGGGGGGGGAGGGGACACAACAGCCCAAGAATCATACAATCCAACTCCTTAGTTCATTCATACGTATAATATCAAGCCGAAAACAGATACGTTCTTGAAAATTATGCATACAGTATACTGAACGCTTCTTCTAAGAAAATCATCTTTTGTATTTTTGATGTACATATCCCACAGGTACCATTTTAGAAGGGCAAAAGCAGTCATTACCCCTTCCCCCAATGTTTCAGATCACATATAATGCTAGGCCATAACTACAGTACATGTTTTGGGGCAAACTCTAGTATCCCTGGCAAACAGCTGCCAAGGGGTGGGGTACAGGGTTGGTGAAAAGTAGGGTTGCTAAGTCTGGGGTGGTAAATTACTGGAGATTTGGGGACAGAGCCTGGAAGGTGCAAGGTTTTGGGACTTCAGTGGTGTACATTTTATTTTATTTATTTATTTATCAAATTTATACCCTCCCCTCCCCACCGAAGCAGGCTCAGGGCAGCCATACAGTCTGCCCTACAGTCCACCACCCAAAGCAGCCATTTTCTTCAGGGAAACTGATTTTTGTAGTTTGGAGATCAGTTGTAATTCCAGGTGATCTCCAGGCACTATGTGGAAGTTCACAGCTCTGTGTGAGAAGCTGGCCAACATTTCTGGTGTGGTGGTTTGAGTGCTGGACTATTAAGATAAAGGTTCAAATGCCTGTCTGCCAGTCTAACCTATTTTACAGGGTTGTTGTGAGCGTAAAATGAAGAACCATGCAGCCCTAAGTTCCCAGGAGGAAACTGGAACCAAATACATTAAATAAACAAGAGGAATATATTATTTGATTGCATTTCCCCCTACCTTTTCCCATTGTTGACCTCAAGAGTGCATACAGAGGGTTCTTGCATTTCATACACACCACTAATAGAAGGACACATGCTCATTTTGCAAGGCAGAAGCCAATATTTGCTGACTGTTGACACCTTGGTCCTCAAACACTGCTATAAGGAATATGCTGTAGTCAGGTTTCTTCAATTAAAGGTTGTCTGGCTGCTTCTTTGTAGGGAACTGACTAAATCCATATCTTCTAAGCTTCAACAAGTCTGCTATCCCCATGTCTTCCAACTGTACCATAGCATGGACCAGATCTTTCCCAAACCCTGTGCATTTCTCTTGCACATGTCTCTTGCAGGGGTCTTACTCTGCAATGTGGGAAACACCTGGATAGCTGACTGGAAGGGGGGGGGAATCCCGAGAGAAAGCATAGCATATAAAAAGCATCAGGAGCGGCTTCAGGAACTCCTCCTTCCCAACATTATAATGCTGCAATGGCCTTCTCACACTCCCACTTGGCTGATGTTTGGGTGGAGATTCAGGTTCCCAGATGCAGGTCTACCTCTTGTTGCTTGTAGCTTTGACCTTGTAGTCCTGCTTAGCTCACTGGCCCTGTCCTGTATACTCAATAACTCCAGTGAGTATGACATTGTTCTGTGTGCTATGTAGTCTATTATTGACTGGTTTGGAGTTTACATTCGTTGGACCTCGATGGAGTTCCACACCAGCAGATTTGTAACAAATTTATAAGGTCAATAATTAATAAATCCGGAAAAAGCTCTACACTGTTTAAAGGACTTGCATTTTACAGTGATTAGGTTTTGATAAAGTTTGTCAAAGGTTCCCATTGACTTTGGTGACTGAATGTGGATAGTGTTCAAAAAGCTGTGTTCTTAAAAAAAAAATTGTATACCTGTTGAATTGTATCTGCATTACATGGTAAATTGTGTGATGAGGTGGCTTAGTTGTCAGAGCTCAGGGTTTTAAGTACGATTCTTGTTGGTACGTTAATGACTATTGAATCCACATATGTTTGTACCTTTGTTTACACTTTAGGTGTCGCTCCACCACATTTTCTTTTTCTTTTTATCATTTATGAGATTGTGGACATTGTATCCACATGCAGTTCAAGGACATAAAATTCCTTTGTGTGACAAAAATGAAGTGATTGACTTGCAGTCGTGATGAAGACTACCAGTATGGTTTTTAGTATCTCCAAGAAAGGACCTCTAAACCCTGCCAAGAATCTGGCATTGCTGCTCCAGGGCTAAATCTCATGTCTAAGCGCTGACCACAGAGCTACCACTGTGAGAGTACTTGTGTGCACCTCTGAGTTAGAGTTGCTGATGTGTTAAGTCCCAGATGCCATCTGAGAGATTGAATCTCTGCTCTTAGGCTGGGTGGGGACCCCTTGGAAGAGATTCTGGTGGCAAACTGTTGTGAATTCTAGAGAGAGTACAGACTGTCTCGTGGATTTTGTTTCAGGTGCTGAGATCTAGGGTTCCCTCTCACCCCTGGACCGGGCTGAGTGGGTTTAATCCTGTACACACACCCAAGTGGAGAAATTAAGTAAGCAGCTTCAAGTCTACGCCACGAACTCCTATGTCCAGCACCCACCAAAAGTGATTTCATCATGTTGCTGGTGGCATAGTGATGCTCTGATATTTGGACAAAAACCCTATGGTGGAAGTGATTTTTCCCATAGGGTTTCTTTGCCCAAATACCAGAAGTGATGTCACCATGTTATTGGCAACACTTGCTTGGGGCTCTTTTTGCTGATGGTAACATGGCTGAAATGCCGAGCTCCCCCACTGCCAGTAAGTCCCCCTGCCAGTCAGCTGATCAGTGGGGTATGTGGTCTGTGGCAGGGGATTCCCCACCCCCAGTGGGGCCCTGGCAACCCGAGATAGCTGGAATGAATTTACAGTGAGTTTTGAAGACATAGATGTCCTGCCAATATTGGATCTCAAATTCTACCTTACCAGCCCTGTCCCATTTATCCCCGAGAGACTTGCAGAATAATCCACTTTGAAATGTTTATTATGATTTAAACAGCTTTAGAGGGTTTGCTTCCCCTTTTCTCCCAGGAAGAATTCTACTGCATTGATCAGCTGTCCCATAGCTGCGAGAAAAAGGGAAGGACATTCTGGGCTCAATCACCTGTAAGAGGTTCAAGAGTTTCTTGGGTAGTAGCAGCACCTCCCTTTCAGCTGATATGGAATGTCAGATTCTAAAGCCAGTGGGGTTTAATTTTGGCTAGATTTCCTATAGCACAGTACTTCAAGGGATGAGAAATGCTGTCCCACCCACATCTCTACCCAGAAAGCAGTAATGACAAGCATTTCCATTTTGACACGTTGTTAATTAAATATTGATTTGTTGGAGGATGAACTCAGCCATTGCTGATTTTTTTAACTAATTAGAATAATTACTTTTCTACCTGCTCTATATAAAAATAATTTAAGGAAGAGAAATGTTAGATAAATCTAAATTATGTAGCATATTGCTATTCACTTATGATTAACAAGTAAGAAATAGCCTAATAGCTTTGGGCAAATATTTTTAGTAACATTATGCTTTCTTAAAAAAAAAAATTATTCTATGTCACTAAGTAGTTGGGGATAATAGTTAATATTTAATGGATTTTATATGCCCTCTAGTCATATCAGGGAGACATGGAATAGCACAGTTGCATGCTTTTTTGGACAAAATCTGATGCAAGGAGCGCTAAACTTGGCTGAATTACACACATATATATGGATCAATCAATGACTGCATGTGTGAATGGGCCATCATTGATCAAATCCTGTAAACAGAAATTTCACTTTGCCTCATTTCCTTTCCTTTCCTATGTCCTTTAGACGCTCCTTGATATATAGACATTGTAGAGTGAAATTTCTTAAACTATTGTTTAAGGGACTTAAGGACTGAAATAAATTCTGCAACTACCACTGTAACTTTAGGATCCCTATCACTCAATAAAAAGGGTATTACCTCAAACACAGATAATCCAGGCCAATCAAATAAAAGAAGAGTAATGAAAGACAATCTAAGTACTTCGTAAAAGGGACATTCCAATAACAAATGCACTGGAGAATCAATTGAACTAGAGGTACACAAATACTAGAGGTACACAAATACGTCATTTCTGAATATGGTAACATATTATATTTACCTTTCATAACCATATAAATGTTGGCATTTAATCTGGAAGGGGTTTCCACTTCATTGGAAACAAATGTGGAAGAAAAATAAAAATGTTATCAATAATATGATGTGTCAAATAAACCAGCAGAATCTGCACTCTGATATGTAGATAAAGATATAGATGGATTTCTTTCACTTAAAAGATTGGGTCAGGTATCATGGAAGACCATGATTTAATTAAAACTGGCTACAGTTAGTTGATAGTCCAGACATAGTACCTCCTAGTAACTGTAGTTAGGTAGAGTTAGGGTCCATCAAACCTGGATCTGAAGCCATGATTTGGAGTTGGTTTATCAATCACAATTTAACAGTGGTTCTGTGGGATATAGATTCTGGTCTAATCCTGGCTTGTTTTCCAGCACGTGTTTCAACACTCACAGGTTACAGAGGTGGCTGGTCAGAAACCACTCTCTCATTTCTGTACCACTCACTAATAGTCTCCCTCACATATAAACCAGGAATCAAGTGATCATCTGCAAGCCAAATCCTGGTTTCACAAAGTAACCACAGTTGGTTTTGTGTTAAGTCTTGACTGAGGCATGAATTTACCCATTTATTTTAACACACATGATCCTTTCAGCACCTCTGTATGCATGGATTGTGTCCTTCCAGTAATATGAATGCATCTTTTGCATCATGGTTACTCAGAGCTTCTTTGCCAGGGAATAATTTCTGGATGGGGGGGATGTGAAGTGCATTTTGCATGCTTTTGAGACAAACAGTCTTTGTTTGGCATGTTTTTTTCACAAAAAGCAGCACCATTGAGTTATTAATAAAGCCTCTATTGTTTTCCTAATCAGCATGTAGAAATACATAGCTCTGGAGAATCAAATAATTAAAAAAATCTTTGCCTAAATTTCAGCTCTGGTTCTTTGCCTAAATTTCATGGCTGAGATGCCTAAATTTTTCTACTCTTCTGAAGAAACATCAAATATAGTAATGAAACCATCAAGGATCTCCTCAGAGAAGAAAGATAAACAAGGACATAGCTAAAATCAATATGCCCAAGACTGACTCTCTCGTCTGTCCTCCCATCCTATCCCCTTTTTGATTACTCTCCATATTACACTTCCCCCTCATCCAGACATGAAGCATTGGATTTATGTCCAATTCCTCCTCCTCCTTTGCTTCGTATATCCAGTCTGGCTCTAAGTCATATCACTTCAATCTGTACAATGTTGATAGCCCTTCTCTCCTGTCAGCTAAGACTCAGGTTCAATCTCTGATCTTCACCTCCCACTTTGAATAATTCCTTTTCTCTGTGCCTTTTGTCTTCTCTTTTCCACCCAGAATTCCACCTCTGAAACCATTCTCCTCTCATATATCAGATGATGTGACATCCCTCCTTAAATCTCTACACAGGTTTCCTGTCTCTTTCAGTCTCCGACACAATCTCGTCCTTTAGTGGAATTCGTGATGGCCAACCTCTTGCCCTGGGCCAAGATTCCCACAATGCATAAATAATGTAAGCTTTCAAGAATGAAAGTGTTGTGTAGTGGTTATAGGGTTACTTTGTATGCAGAGTTACTCCAGGTGAAGGCCATTGGTTTCAGCTTGGCATAGGATTGTACTTTTGGACTAGTGTGTGGGTGTCCTTGCTCCAGCCTCTCTCTTTCAGTCTAACTTGTGTCATAGAGTTGTTGTGAGGATAAAGGGGTGGAGGTGAGAACATTATATGCCACCTCATTTTCTTCAAGGAAATGTTAGATAGAAATGTGCTGGACAGTGATAGATTTTGTAATGAGATACCTCACATTGCAGGTTTTGGCTCAGAGGCAATTTTCAGACAGTTCTAGTCTATGATTGGACTATACATATATATATATAGAAGGGGAGCGGTGGCACAGAGGATTTATCCTCTGGTTAACATCTGAACTGAACAGAGTTGCTGTCAGTTCTAGCCCACGCTGGTGTGAGCTACCAGCCTTGCCCCCAGCTCGCTGTCCACCCAGCGGTTTGAAAGCTTCGGCGAGTAGATAAAATGGGTACCACTCCTTAGAGAGGGTGGGCACACTAAACCCCGGTAGAGGAGGTGTAAGCCGGCGAATGGAATGTCCAGCTCGTAAGCTTGGAAACCTGATAAAAAGACCTCTTCGGCATTAAGAAGCCTGTAATGGGCCAATCCGGCCAGGCGGTGGCAGTGTGGAGCTACGATTCAAAGCAGCCCAGGAAGAACCAATGTCATCAAGCCAAGCCGGAAGTGAATGCCTCCGGAACATGTCTGAAGCCTACAGCTGAACAAAAATCCCTGTCGGCTGCAAAATGTGTGCGATTTAAAAGAATTATATGTTGTCCTCCCTTACCCCTATGAAATTATTAGTCCCTTGTGTGAAACCATGTAACTGTAAATCGCTCAGAGCCAGCAGCTCTGCCGGATTGAGCGATCAATAAATTGAAAATTATTATTAATATTATTATTATTATTATTATTATACAAATAGTAACTCTAGTTTTGTGTCGGTTGTAGAAATACTCTTTATCAGTTTTGATACCTGAGTAAATGAATGAGTCAGCCATCCATGTCTATTTTTTAAATATGGCTTATTGATTCAGTATAGATACACCCAACCCTTCTACTGAGTTTTCCTGGGTGGCTTATAAAAGTTAATGAAAGTACAACATTATATAAAAATTGACAAAATTAATAAAAGCTCAACATTAAAATCAGTTTCAAACAATTAAAATAATAGAATCCTAGAATTAGAAGGGACCTCCAGTGTCATCTAGTCCAACCCTGTGCATCCTAAAATTAGTGAATTTCACCCCATTTGAAATTCTCATAAACAGCAGTAAAAACAAAGCTAATAAAAGAACTACTAGTTCAGTCATTGTTTTAACAATTTCATAAAACCCAAAACTGCAGCAAAAGGAGAAACAAACCCAAGAGGGTGGCACTAAAATGATTAGAACTGGGTTCACCCCACCCCAAGGAACTCTTGAAAACAACTGTTTCTCACTGTCTTTGTTATGTATTAAGATGGCTGCGACCACGTGCGGCCGGCCATGCAGTCTACCAGACTCATGGACCTTAGGGTCTGAACAATAGCCCCCACAGATCCTTGCGAGAACCAATGGGAGTGCTAGGATCCTGAAGAGAACCTATCGTTACCGGGGCCATGTATATAGAACCTATCATGGGAATTGGGGGTGTGTTGGGTGTGAGTGTGTGCACCAATATAAGCCGGCCTCGCACCGGCTAAGTTGTTTTTTATCATTCCAATGTAATTAATAAATGAGAGTTGATTTCACTATGCTACGCCTGGCACTCCACTACTTTTCACTGGCGACGAGGATGGGATCCTGATGAGCAAGCCTGACTCCAACCCAGGACTGGCACCGAGCACCGATCAATAAGACACCATGCCTCACATCAGTCCCCAGCAGCACCGCACTGCGCCCCATTCCTCCGATCATTGCTCCCCACACCACCCTCGAGTCATGGCTGCAGCTCCGGGAATCATCACGGTGTTTGACTACATGCATCCAGAGTTCTGGGAAGCATGGGTAGACCAGCTGATGAACTACCTCACATTTCACGACATCACCGATGCCGGTAAGAAACGGGCCCTGCTCATAAGCTCGTGTGGGGTAGCCACCATCCGGCTAGCCAAGTGCCTCATAGCACTGGCCAAATTGGAAGAAACAACATATGAGAACCTCCTCAAGGTCCTGAACGAGTACTTCACCCCAAAGCCCACATAAATGGCGAGACAAATGGATTTATGTGTGCGAACACAAAAAGGAGGTGAAGGGCCCACCATCTACATGGCTGAGCTACGCCAGCTCGCCATAGACTGCGAGCTGCCGGGGGTCGAAGAGATAATCCCCACACAGTTTGTCTGGGGAATCCACAATCCCAAGCTGCGCCAAAAGCTCCTGGGCACTAGCGACCTGAAACTCAAGACAGTGCTCCAGACCGCCAACACATTCGAGAGGTCACATCGGGATTGTCCACCATCGTCCATGACCCACCAGGTATCGCCAGGAGGTACCCCTGCCTCCTTGGATAAAGATGAGGTGCTCCAGGTCCGTCGGGCCCCTCACCGTGAATCTCGCCCATCACTGTCTGCGGCGTCCTCCAGCACCCCAGCGACCTGCGCAAGCTGTGGGAAGATACATGAAAGGAGATCCTGCCATTTTCGGGATGCTGACTGCCGTGCCTGAGGAAAACAGGACCACATTGCCCAGGCCTGCTGCTCCAAGAGACAACAACGCCATGGCACCACCCATCAAGAAACAGTGGAACTCCACAACACCTCGGTACATAGAAACCAGGTACATTTCTTGCACCGGGGGTCCCCCAATAAGATTAAAGTGACTGTCTTAATAGAGGGATCCCCATGCATGATGGAACTGGACACTGGGTCCTCCCTCTCGATAATCTCGGAGGAAACCCTTTGCATGCTTTGCCCTAAGGGGGGACCCCCACTGGAAGACACTGGGCTCACACTAAAGGACTTCCAAAAGAACCTGGTCACCATTAAAGGGGTGGGCCAGTTCTGTGTAAAATACAAAGACTTCAAAGGGCCCTTGGAACTGGTCATAGTTAAGGACCGCCTCACTAGCTTACTGGGATTAGCCTGGTTTGATGCATTGGGCCTTGCCATCACCAGAATACAAAATATATCATCGGGCAACTTTAGTAACATGTGCGATGAGTTCCCAGCTGTATTTGACAGATCACTTGGCCACTATACGGAGCCACCAGTCACCCTAGACCTTGATCCGGCTGTGCATCCCCTATGCCTGAAAGCCTGGTGGTCCCCGTTTGCACTCCGGCCCAAGATCAAGGCAGAACTCAACCGTCTAATCAGCCAGGGAGTACTGGAGCCAGTGCCCCATGTAAAATGGGAGACCCCTCTCGTAACCCCAGTCAAACCCAATAGGGACGTCAGTATCTGTGCAGACTACAAATACACTATCAATAAGGCCCTCCAAGATCACACATATCCCATTCCAGTGGTGAGCAATGTCCTAGAATCCCTGGCTGGGGCTAAAATATTTGGCAAACTGGACTTGGCATAAGCCTACCAGCAGCTGTCAGTAGATGATGCCACAGCATACGCCCAGACAATCGTAACACACCAGGGAGCATTTAAGGTCAAACGTCTGCAGTTTGGGGTTAGTGTAGCTCCGGGGATTTTCCAGAATTTAATAGACTGTTTGCTGAAAGGAATCCCTGGAGTACAACCCTTCTTCAATGACATGTTGATTGCGGCACCATCTCCCGAAGCCTTCTTCGACTGTCTTAGAGCCATCCTACAGTGCTTCAATGTAGCCGGCCTTAAAGTAAAGAGGGAAAAGTGTCTCTTTGGGGTCCCCAGCATCAAGTTCCTGGGATTCCAAGTTGACGCCCGTGGAATCCACCCCACACCGGACAAAATAGCGGCCATCATCAATGCACCTACACCCTCCTCAAAACCAGAGCTACAGTCTTTCCTCAGCCTGCTCAACTTCTACCACTCGTTCCTCCCCCACAAAGCAGCTGTGGCCGAGCCCCTACACTATCTCTTGGACAAACATGCACAGTGGAACTGGGGGAAACCTCAGGCCGTGGTGTTCCGGGCCATGAAAGACTTACTGACTTCCAATGCTGTCCTGGCCCATTTTGATGAGTCCCTTTCCATGGTGCTCACCTGCGATGCCTTGCCCTATGGGGTGGGGGCGGTCCTGGGTCACAGACTGGCTGGTGACTGTGAGGTCCCGGTAACGTATTACTCATGCACCTTGTCGGTAGTGGAGTGAAACTACGCTCAGATAGACAAGGAAGCCCTGGCGATTGTGGCAGGGGTGCGCAAGTTCCACGACTACCTGTATGGCTGCCCCTTCACGGTCCTCATGGATCACAAACCGCTGATAGGCGTCCTGGCCCCAGACCACCAGATGTCCCAGATATTGTCTCCCAGGGTGCTGCAGTGGTCTATCTTTCTCGCCAGCTACCAGTACACCCTGCTGCACTGGCCGAGCAAGGGGATGGGACATGCCAATGCCCTCAGCTGCCTTCCGCTGCCCATCTGTGACCCGGCCCCTGCACACCGGATCCTACTGCTGGAATACCTGCCCAACTGGCCGGTACAGGTGCCGGACATTTCCAAACACACCGGAAAGGATGGCATCCTCTGCCATGTTTGGGACTGGGTGGGGATGGGCTGGCCCACAGGACATGTGGGCCCAGAGTTTGCAGCATTCTCTTCCTGCCGGGAGGTGTAGCCTTTGTCCACCCACAAAGGCTACATCTTGTGGGGCAGCCAGGTAGTCATCTCTAGCCCCCTGCATGGACACATACTTGCCGCGCTGTACAAAACCCACCCGAGAATCATGCGTATGAAAGCCTTGGCACACAGCTACGAGGAGATAGAAGACCTGGTCAAACACTGCCAAACATGTCAGGAAACCCAGGCGGCCCCTCCCAGGGCTCCAGTGCAACAGTGGGAATCCATGCACAAGCCATGGGACCGTCTCCACCTGGACTTTGCGGGCCCATTCCAGGGACAGATTTCCTTTATTCTGGTGGATTCCTACTCTAAGTGGCTAGAGGTGATCCCTGTCTCCTCTATGTCATCTAGAGCCGCGATCAAAGCCATGTGGAAGATCTTCAGCACCCATGGCATCCCTGACATCTTGGTATCAGAAAATGGAACTGCATTTACATCAGTGGAATTCCTGAAGTTTGTGCAGTATTAGGCCCCCATATGCCTAAAATGGAAATAAACAAATGCTCTGTAATTTGTTCATGCTTTCGTGTTCCAGACAGGTGTTTTTTTGTAAACAAATGACTAGTTTTTATGTAGGCAGCAAAATACCTTATTTTTGTTTTTTGAACCAGTATGATGTAGTGGTTGGAATGGGACTGGGAGACCCAACACTGCAATGGTAGTGAAATCCTATGAACACATTCCTGAAAATAAGCCCTATTGAACAGATCTGAGTAGGCTTTTGAATAGATAGGATTGCTCTGTAGGTGACCTTTGAACAATCATTCTTTCTCTGAGAGCCAGTTCGGTGTAGTGGTTAAGACTGTGGACTCTAATCTGGGAGAACCAAGTTTGATTCCCCACTCTTCCAGATGCAGCTGCTTGTGTGACCTTGGGTCAGTCATAAGTTCTTTCAGAGCTGTTCTCTCAAGGACAGTTCTTGAGAGAGAGCTCTCAGCCCTACCTACCTCACAGTCACAGGGTGTCTGTTGTGGGGAGGGGAAGGGAAAGGCATTGTAAACCACTCTGAGACTCATTCAGGTAGTGAAGGGTGGGGTATAAATCCAATCCCCCCTCCTCTTCGCCGTCTTCTTCTTTTTCACAGTAGGGTTGCCAGCCAATGGTAACCTACGTTTGTTTGGGAAACAGGCACATGGAGGATGTCATTGTGGCACCATTTTAACACCTTTTCTGTCCTGAACCTGAAAGTGATCTCATGCCACTCTAGGATTCAATGAAAACTCTGTGGTTACCATAAAGCAGTATG
Organism: Gekko japonicus; assembly: GCF_001447785.1. NCBI lineage: Eukaryota > Metazoa > Chordata > Lepidosauria > Squamata > Gekkonidae > Gekko > Gekko japonicus. The sequence goes on along the minus strand of NW_015172035.1, from coordinate 493,993 downwards.
ACATCACTTCTGGGTTTGGCCCAGAAATTGTGCCATACCATTGCTGTAATGTCAATTGTAAAATCAGTCCTTAATAACACGATAAAATGTAATAGATAAGTTGAACTGTTCACCTGGCGAAATAAAAGTTTGAAATCTACCGACTTTAAAAAAAATATGTTGAAATAAAGTGTCTGGATTTAACAGTAGAGGTGTTTCAACTTCATCTTAAAACATATTCCATATCAAGCAAAGATGTCAGCCTGCCATTATTAGAGCACCTGGCCTTTAATAGCTCCGCAAAAGAGGGAATTTCACCTTGTCATGTCATAGTGCTGTAGGGGTTTACAAAGCCAAGCCTGCCAAAATTTCCTTGCCTGCACGTCTGTTAAATGTTGAAAGGTCATCTATTCCTAGCATGCCAAAGTTGGTATGACTAAAAGTGTTTAAAGTGAACAGATGCAACAGGGGATGTGGCTCGTCTACCTTTAAAAATTTACAAGAGGGATGGTTGGTGGCTTGCCCTGCAAAGGTGAGAAGAAGAAAAAAACCTAGGGTCAGTTCTCTAGTCAAGCCACCCATGCAATTTGGTGTGGGGCAATGAAAATGACATTGATGCATCATAGGGGCTCAATTTGGACCTAGCTAAGGGTGACACAGGGGAAGATGATGGGTTATCTTTCATGGTTTAATAAAATGCCATGAACTGGCTCAGGAAATCCCCCTCCCCTGCAGAGTTCTTAACAATACAGGAGCTCACAATTTGCATAGCATTATCATGTTCAGTTCTTCTGCTATAAATGTAATATTTCCTGGCAAGGAACAAAGATCTCTTTTTTTGTTCATTTGCTCAGATCATTCCACTTTCACAGTAAACCAATCCTGCATTAAAATCCCATGCTGACACCCTACAATATTGTGCCTGGCGTGAGACAGGAAGTTGTTCTCTCCAAGGCAGCACAACCGTTTTAGTTTAATTTAGCCTTGGCAATAATGAAAACATTTGTCTCTTTATAACAACTCCAACCGACTTTGATTAAAGATATTAATAAACTTCAAAAGGGTAAATCTAATTTCCCATTTGGAATGAAGAGCAGAGCTCTATGGCGATAAAGTGATTAGCACAAAGTTGTCGGCAAAGTGACTTTATCCGGGGCTTTCAGATGTGATTTATATTGACCTGAGTGGATCCAGCAACACTGTGGAGGTTAAGCCTGGGACTCCGTAGAATGGGTTCGATCTTACTCAGTCTCTTAGACCACAATCAACACAATCCCTTTTTATTAGGAACAACCCAAATGACACAATGTTGTGTGCAAGCTTTTCTGTTCTTCTGAACTTTTCATCAGGATGGGTCGTTTTTTTTAAAAAAATAAAAGTGTGTGTGGGGAAGAACAGACCTCAGGCCATGATCTTAAGACTTATTAATGCCAACATTCTGTGCTTAATGCCCTTTAAAATGGGGCTGGCATTGGGTTGCACCCCTGACTTCCTGGGAGCAAGAAGTAACAAATTGTGATTGTAGTATATCCCTGATATACGGAAGCCCTAACTGGCCATGGACCAGGGCACTGCCCATATGCTAAAATTAACAGGCACTGCTCTTCTCTGATTGCTGGTCTTGGGTGCTGGCTTTTTTCCAGCTGCAGTTCCCACATTTTGAAATTCCTTGTCCCACGAGAACCCATCAACTCTGCCTCCTTCCATTGTTGGTCTTCTGGAAGACTGAAAAGTAGTGGAGTTCCAGGCGTAGCATAATTAATTACATCGGAACAACAAAAAACAACTTAGCCAGTGCGAGGCTGGCTTATATTGGTGCACACACTCACACCCAACACAAACCCAATTCCCGTGATATGTTCTATATACATGGCCCCGGTAATGATAGGTTCTCTTCAGGATCCTAGCACTCCCATTGGTTCTCACAAGGATCCGCGGGGGCTATTGTTCTAGACCCGAAGGTCCATGAGTCTGGTAGACTGCATGGCCGAGCGCATGCAGTCGCAGCCATCTTAATACATAACACCCCTCCCCCCTTAGTTCCGAAGTACTAGCATACAAAGTCCCGCAAGTACTCAGGGCACCACCGTTCTCTCTGACGGCATACTATAAGGTATGACAGGCAAGATGACAGCCAAGTAAGAAGTAGTCTATTAGATCATCTTGATCTGAGGTGATAGTTAGTGTGTCATGTGACATGTCACCAGGTCTTAAGATTGTATCATCCTGACTACTGTCACCATGAGTCAGCACTTCGTTCTGATTGGTGCTCAGATGTATATATGGAGTACAGTCTGTATGCTATTGTTCACTCTTGTGGATTGAATGCTATGCGAAGCACTTTGTCAGTAAGCCTGGTGAATTGGGTGCTACAAGTGCTAAAGGACTGTATGTATATAGTTGCTGTAAATAAATCACTGTAAATAGTTCAGCACTAGCCAACTCTGGATTGTGTTATTATTGGCACTTCCAATATGCTGACACTCTCGTGGAGTGGCGTGGTTCCAATGAGGTGAGGTCGGTGCGGTTGGCCCAGGGTGTGGTAGCTCGGAGGCGGCGGTTGGTGTGGTCCTGAGTTCTTGGGCCAGACCGGTGCTGAGCCCTGGAGCAGAACTTGGAGCAGGTGCTGGAGTGGTGTCAGGCTCTACTGGCCTCAGCACGGGTTCTTCCAGGTCTGGCTCTTCCTTGCTGTCCTCGGTGTCTCATACATCTCGGTCGTCAATGGACAGCAAACGCCAGCACAGTTGATCTATGTGCCTCCGGATGAGCTGGCTCTCTTCCGTCGAGACCTTGTATGAGAGTGGTCCCATTACTCTAACCACTTGGGCAGGGATCCAGGGTTTGCCCTGGGCGTAGTTTCGGGCATGCATTGGATCTTCCAGATATAACCCCCAGGGTGCCTCCTGGTTTACCGGGTGTGGGTTGTGGTCGGGTGCCTGGTCCGCGTGAAGCCGGTCCATCCTGGTCGTCAGTCACCAGCCCATTAATAGTTCAGCAAGGCAGCGTCCTGTGGTGGTGTACAGGGTTGTCTGTTGGCTGAACAAGAAGGCAGCTAGCCAGTAGTCCCAGTCCCCCTGGACAATCTGGCGCAGTGCTTCCTTGGTAGTTCGTACCATCTGCTCCACCTGTCCATTGGTTGCTGGGTGGAAAGGAGCGGAGCAGACAAGTCTAATCCCATAATACTGCACAAACTTCAGGAATTCCACTGATGTACATGCAGTTCCATTGTCTGACAGCAGGGTGTCAGGGATGCCATGGGTGCTGAAGATCTTCCACATGGCTTTGATCGCGGCTCTAGATGACATAGAGGAGACAGGGACCACCGCTAGCCACTTAGAATAGGAATCCACCAGAATAAAGGAAGTCTGTCCCTGGAACGGGCCCACAAAGTCCAGGTGGAGACGGTCCCATGGCTTGTGCATGGATTCCCACTGTTGCACTGGAGCCCTGGGAGGGGCCGTTTGGGTTTCCTGGCATGTTTGGCAGTGTTTGACCAGGTCCTCTATCTCCTCGTCCATGCCCATACACCATACGTAGCTGCGTGCCAAGGCTTTAATTTGCATGATTCCCGGGTGGGTTTTGTACAGCGCTGCAAGTATGCATCCACGCAGGGGGCTAGAGATGACTACCTGGCTGCCCCACAAGATGTAGCCTTTGTGGGTGGACAGTTCCTCCCAGCAGGAAGAGAATGCTGCGAAATCCGGGCCCACATGCCCTGTGGGCCAGCCCCTCCCCACCCAGTCCCAAATATGGCAGAGGATGCCATCCTTCCAAGTGTGTTTGGAAACATCTGGCAGCTGGAGAAAGCAGCAGCTTCAGAGGGCAGATTTTATGGCATCACGTCCATACTGAGCTTCCTCCTCTCCCCAAACTCCACTCTCCCCAGGCTCTGCCCTCAAATCTCCATGAATTTCCCAAGCTGGAGTTGGCAATCTTATATCTAGTGTGTAAGGGAACCCTTGGCTCAGAATCCCTGTTCTCTGCAAAGGATTCTGGAGCATGTTCGGAGGTGTAAGTGATTTATGTGGGATGCTGGCCCAGCTTCCTCATCACCTGTCATGAGCGTACTTTTGAACTTAAGTTGCCATCAAGTTAAAAAAAAAAAAATTGGCTTGCTCTGCTGATAACCCTTTAGCAAAGGCTTGGTGTGCAGCAGAAACAGTCAGATGAAGCTTTTCCTGGTGCAGAGTTAAGCATTATTGCCTTCTAATTGCTGCAGAACAGATTTTATAATCTGAATTTTTTGCTCTGCAGAGTGCATTCAGCAAACAGAAGCATCTAACAGCACTGCTGACATTAATGTATGGGGAAGCGAGACAGCCATGCAGAAGTCTATATTATCAAGACCTGATGAACATTTAAGGTTGCTGGGTCCCTCACTATACAGGGAGGCCTCCCGCCAATTGCTGCTGTTGTCCACTGCTGCTCCAAAAGGCAGTGAGAGAAAAGTTTTAAAAAGTAAAAAAAAAGTAGAAAAAGAAAAGTAGGGAGGGGGAAAAGCTGCCAGCCTCTGTGCCGGTATGTCACTTCCAGGAAGTTAAAATGGTTAGCTCTAGGATTTTTCAGTAATTCCTAGAACTATCCATTGTCACTCCTGAGTTATACTTGAAAGTGATGTAGTCACGTCAGCAACATCACTGATATCAGATGCCCCCCCCCATGTCAAACACTCAACCCTCCTGCTGGTGAACACTGAGTTATCTAACATACATATGCAAAGTATGTCTTCTTCTGAAGACTCTACCATATTTGCTACCCCTCCCAATTTAGTATCATCTGCAAATTTAATAAGCATTCCCTCTACCCCGTCATCCAAATCATTGATAAAGATGTTGAGCAAAACAGGTCCCAGGACAGATCCTTGAGGCATTCCACTTGTCACTCCTCTCCAAGAAGATGAGGAACCAAAGAGTGTTTGTGAAAGGAATTACCCCTGCACATTCAGGACCAAATCCTTTCAGACACACCACAGGAACATCAACCAGGTATCTTTTATCTTCTACCCAAAATATACAAACCCAGAAACCCAGGATGCCCCCATTGTCTCAGACATAGGCACTATCACCATGGGGGTATCTGGATATATGACCTCTGTTCTAAGACCCTATGCCACCAACATTCCTAGTTATGTTTGGAACACCACAGACTTTCTGATGAAAATAAATCTTCGAACAACCTTCCAGAGAATACTATTTTAACCACCATGGATGTGGAATCTTTGTATACCAATACCCCACACAAAGATGGATTACAAGCCATAAGGAATATGATTTCTGACAACACCACAGCTGACTTTGCCACCAAACTGTGCCATTTTGTTCTCACCCATAACCACTTCCGATCTGCTGATAACTTGTTCCTTCAGATCAATGGTGCAGCCATGGGCACCCACATGGCCCCACACTATGCTAACTTCTCTAGGGATGACTTGGAGCAATGCTTCCTAAACTCCCACCCACTCATACCTCTCTTATACCTGCAATATATTAATGACATTTTATTGTGTGGACACATGGCAAAGAAGCTCTGGACATATTCCACCAGGCATTCAACGACTTTCACCCCACCATCAACCTGACAATGAACCAATTTATGCAAGAAATACATTTTCTGGACACTACTGTAAAAATACACAATGGGCGCATAAATACCACCTCATATCAGAAACCTACTAACTGACAAACATATCTACATGCCTCCAGCTACCATTCTAAGCATACAAAATGATCTATCATATACAGCCAGGTTGTACACTACAACTACACCTGCTCCAATCCTGCAGACAGAGATTCTCACTTAAGGGATATACAACATACCTTTTTGGAACTAAGGTATCCACCTGATGAAGTCAAGAAACAGATTAAAAAAGCCAGAATGGTACCCAGAGAAAACCTGTTGCAAGACAAGCCCCAAAGAGACAACAACAGAACACCACCAGTTGACACATACAGCTCTCAACTCAAAACAGTTCAATGCATTATCAGTGACTTAAATCTCTACTGGATGACAGTCCTCTTTCACAAGTATGGGGGGGGCAAACCTTTTCTTATGCACAGACAGCCCCCCAATCTCAAACAACTCCTCACCCACAATAATGCAACATCTAATTTGAACATAGGCACTGGTATCAGAGCTTGCAATGAACCCAGATGCTAACATACACCCAGACAACACGATCACTGGACCTAACAACATTAACTACATCATCTCAGTCTTATTCACATGCTCATCTTCTAACATTGTACATGCCATTAAATGTTAACAATGCCTTTTTGGTTCTCTACATAGATTAAAGAGGTCAAACCCTACGCCAGAGGATAAATGGACACAAATTTGACACCAAGAATCACAAGACTAAGAAACCTGTAGGAGAGCATGTCAGCCTTCCAGGACATTCAATGGGTGACCTTAAGGTAGCTGTTTTGTTGCACAGAAACTTCAGGAACAGACTAGAAAGGGAAATTGCTGAGTTGCAAGTTACTGCAACGCCCAGAAGAATGGAATCCCAAGGACTTAAAAGGGATATTGGTTTCTTATCTCAGTACATATGCTAACCTCGTTCAGCCCTTACTGCTGCATTCTCACCAATCCCCCAGAAAGGCCATTTTATTTTACCTCTTATTTGGAATAATAGATTAGAATAGTAGATTATAATGTAATGGAAATTTTGTGTAGTGGTTAAGTGTGCAGACTCTAATCTGGGAGAACCAGGTTTGATTCCCCACTTCTCCACTTGCATCTGCTGGATGACCATGGACAAGCCATAGTTCTGGCACAGCTGTTCTTGAAAAAAGAGCAGTTTCTGTCAGAGCTCTCTCAGCCCCACCTACTTCACAGGGTGTCTGTTGTGGGGAGGGGAAGGGAAAGGAGCTTGTAAGCCACTCTGAGACTCCTTTGGGTAGTGAAGGGTGGGGTATAAATCCAATCTCTTCTTCTTCTTCTTCTTCTCTCTTAATGAATAGTAGAAATTGGAATGTATTTCTCTGGTCTGGGGACAGGGAATCAGTGGGTTTAGAAGTGTATAACCTTGTTTAGCCCTGACCCGCATGGTCCAGACTAGCTCAATCTTGTTAGATCTCGGAAGCTAAGCAGGGTTGGCCCTGGTTAAGTACTTGGATGGGAGACCACCTAGGAAGCCCAGGGTTGCTATGCAGAGGTGAAGCACCCTTGAAAACCCCACAGAATCACCATAAGGCAGCTGCAGCTTGATGACACTTTCCTATTTCCCCCAGCTTTGTTTAGGTTAGCATTGTTTGCGTGCCACCAAATATCATGCACCCGAAAGTGCCAGAGACTGAATTTGACAAACTGAAATCTCCTATTAAGCTTTAGTTTTTCTTTCTGCTTAAAGAAAGCCCATGAAAGTTTGTGGTCCCCAGCAGCTTTCTCCAGGAAGTGCTTAGGGCCAGAGAAACTTAGCTTAATAAAAAACACCATCATGTGCCTTCAGATCCTCCCCTATCCTTCCCTATTGGTAGTGAAGGGGAAAAAATGCCTAACACCATTTTAAGGCTGCTCAGTTAGCCACAAGGTATAGATAGGGACTCTGGGGCAAGTGATGCTCTGTCATCTTGGTGCTTGGGGGGGTCAACAGTGGGAGGGTTTCTAATGTCCTGGCCCCACTGATGGACCTCCTGATGGCACTGGTATTTCTGGCCACTGTGTGATACAGGGTGTTGGACTGGATGGGCCTTTGGCCTGATCCAACACTGGCATCTCTTATGTTCTTATGTAATGAACTTTGGTCACCGAGGAGCTGACTTAACAACAGGAAACTGCAGGAACAGTTCTAAATGGCTGGGTACAGCTGCTAATAAGTAGATCAGACTCCAAGTATGTGGGAAAATAAGTCTTAGACATACACAGTATGCTATTAGCTATGCAAACACGCTTCAGCAGACGATTGGCTGTATTTTGGTACTAGATTATGTAATTGGTGGGAGATGACGCAATGTTACTGTGACATAAAACAGAGTAGAAATGTAAGATGCAATGGAGCAGGAGTTCAGAAGAGTGCTTTGTAACTTTGTAGTTACGAAGGATTTTTTGGCCATGGCATAAGAAAGTTGTCTTAAAACTCTCACTGCCTCCAAGTGAACAGTTAAATTGTGAACACCTCATTGGGACCCAGGACTTTTACTGTCAATAGAACAGGGTAGTTAAGCATGTGCAGCTCTTCTTGCCCTTGGGTGAGAGTTGTACCTGCCAAAAGTCCCTCTTCTGTGTATCTATCAAACCTGCAAGAATCATATCATTTGGTTACCTCCTGTCAGGCATGCACAACTTGTCATTTACCTGCTCCTCACCAGGTCCTCAATGTGTCTCTCTGCCTGCCACACGATGGTGAGAATTTTGCCAAGAATACGGCAGATCAGAATGCATAAGGGACCACAGGATAAAAAGGATGACCATAATGATGGGAAGGAAGTGGGTGAACATGACAGGAGTTTGTGCCTGTGCTGTATTTGCCCACAGCTTGTTTAATGAAAAATCAACAGAGCAATCGTAAGCAAAGTCAGACTCTTCTTCATTGACTTTAATGAACTTAGAAGATTGTAACTCACTTCAGCACTGTCATTTTTGTCACTCATGTGTCCCTATTATTTTGGGTTCCCCCCCTTTTCCACATGTGTTTTGCTCCCTCTAGGACTACTAGAGAGAACAAAACACATGGGGGGGGGGACCCTGAAACAATGACAAATGAATGACAAAAATGACAGTGCTGAAGTGAGTTACAGTCTTCTAAGTTCATTAAAGTCAATGAAGAAGAGTCTGACTTTGCTTATGATTGCTCTGTTGCGAAAGTGGAGTCTGGTTAGAATTGCACTACAACACTCTTCAAGGCTATGGTCACACATACTAAGTAATCCACTTTCAGTGCACTTTCCAACTGGATTTTTACTGTGTGAACTGGCAAAATCCAGTTGGAAAGTGCACTGAAAGTGGATTGAAAGTGGATTATTTAGTGTGTGTGACCACAGCCCAGTGGTACATTACCCTACTGTAGTGTCTTAATGAATTTTCTAGCAGCATGCTTTATAGCAGATCTACAGCACTGTTGCAGCAGTGGGAGTCAACAGCCAACTGCAGGTTCAGATCAAGCTTTCAAACGTGAGTGAGGCCTCGAGACAAACATGGAAACAGAGAAGTGTTTTGTTTGGGTCCTTTGCATATTCTAAGTCCTAGTTAAGCACTCAGAAATGTCTGTTTATTATTGGTGCCCTTCTCACCAGACATGCCTTTGCATTTAGTCATTATAAATCAGTACATTTTTATTATCACAGTGCCTTTCATTCCTCAGACAGGAATGTTTAGCATTTTTAAAGCCAGGGCATGTGACTGCAGCTGTTTCCAAATCAGCTGGAAGAAATTGTGCCAGCCAAAAAGGCAGGGATGCCGGCCAGGTAAGCTACTTCCTCAACAGTAATTACACACATGAATGAATAGGCACTGTGCCCGCAAAAGGGGCTCCTTGTATTGCAAACCCATCCATACTGATCTGATCTTTGTGAGACTTACTTTTCAGTAAGCCTATATAGGATTGGTTCTGGAATATAGTAATGCAAAAAAAAAAGGAGCTGAGATTGAAAATGGGGTAGTTCCCCCTCAGTTGCCATCACTTACTAACAGAATCATAGAATCATAACAGTCGTTCCTGACAACAGCTACAACAATCTGTTGTTCTCCCATTCTTTTTCATTACACTCCTAGTTTGTCCAGGAACTAATTTGTTATGATTTATTTCTGTTGGAACAGAACAGCAGTGCAAATTCTGTGGTGTGTAGATGCTCCTTGCAATAATATTTTATAATCAACCATCTTACATGTACCTCTGGGAAGTGCTGTAACAGCTGCTGTAATCACACTTAAAAAAATATTGGCTCTAGAACATCATTAAAAATTAGCACCATTTCTCAGTGTATAGTTTCCTAGGGAGAAGATTTCTTGGGGTGGATCAGCTAGATTTGAGTCCAGTAGTACCTTATAGAAATCAACCCTGACTGTTCCCTGGAAGGCCAGATAATGAAACTGAAGCTCAAATACTTTGGCCACCAAATGAGAAGGGAGCACTCACTGGAGAAGACCCTGATGCTGGGAAAGATTGAAGGTCAAAGAAGACGGGGACGGCAAAGGATGAGATGGTTAGACAGTGTCATAGATGCAACGAACATGAAATTGAGCAAACTTCAGAGGATAGCGGAAGACAGGAGGGCCTGGCGTGATCTGGTCCATGAGGTCGCGAAGAGTTGGACTCGACTGTGCGACTGAACAACAACCACAACAAAGCACCTTAGAGACCAACGAGATTTTCAGGGTAGGATCATTCAAGAATCAAAGCTCCCTTCATCAGATAAGAGTCAAAATGGAGACCCGTGAGTCCTTATATCCCAATCAAAAGGTGCAAGGAGTGTTGCAAAGAGGAAACTCAGGATGTAGAGCTACCATGCACACTGTAATCAGCTTGATTACAGCAGAGGAAGAATGCTTGGGGGCAGAAAATTAGCATAGGTAGTGAGATAAGAATCTTATGTTCCTGTTCAGTCCTGGGGGTCCATTGTTCTGAACTTATGAATGAACTCAAGTTCAGCAATCTCACATTGGGATCTCCCCTTGAAGCTTCTCTGTTTGAGGACTCTTTGGTCAACAGTGGAATGACTTGGAAGATTAAAATGTTCCCCCACTGGTTTTTGAGTGTTGTAGGTTTTTATGTCAGACGTATGTCCATTTATTCTTTTACATAGGGACTAACCTACTTGTCTGATGAAGAGAGTAGAAAGGCAAAGCTGGCATTTGATAACATACATATTGTTGGAAGATGAGCAAGTGAATGAGCCTGAGATGGTATGGCTGGTGCCATTAGGTCCGGTGATTGTGTTGTCAGATACGGTGACAGAGTTGGCATCATGGATTGTTGCAAGCCCTGGTCCTAGAGTCCATGTCAGGAAGGGCATTGTTGTGGATGAGAAGTCATTTAAGGTTAGGAGGCTCTCTGTGGGCCTCCCAATACTGTGTGAGAGAAGTATCATTGTCCATCATATGTCATAGATTTTAAATTATGTGTTGAACCAGTTTGAGCTAAGAGGTGTATGTGACCACCAATGGTGTTCTGTCTTTTGTTTGCATCTGTCATGTAACAAGTTATACCTTGGTATTGTTCTGGCTTTGTTGATTCATTTCTTTATTATATAGGTAAGTATTGTAATTCCAAATATGTTTGTTATAATTCCTGCACGTAAGAATCTTTGTCTAGGGGACGGGAACAGATCTGACATTTTCAGACAAAATCAGTAAGACTTACTTCTTACAACCCAAACAAAAGTATGCTTACTCAGAATAAGTTCAGTGGGAATCGATTCTGTGAAGCTGGCCAACTCTGACATATCATGAAAAGCGAGCTGTCCATTTGTAAATGGGATGCCTGGGATTGTGGTCTTTTTTTCCACTTAATTTAAAAGTGACAAAGCCCTTCCCAAATGCACCGCCTCACTTGACACATTGCCATCCATGTCTTCTAGCTAGGGTTACTGTTGTGCCAGAGGCCATTTTCTTGCCTGAGGAAAAGGTTCTTTCTGGAGGATTTGGGCAGACAAAGAATGCTCAGCGAGGCAAGGCACTGTGGTACAGACATACTTTAATTGCAGAACACAAAACAGCAATGTAAAGATCCTCACATCCCTTCAGTTGCTAGGGGCTTCCTAGGAACCACAGCTTCCAGCAACGTCAAATCCAGCAGCCCCAGTGAAGCCCGACAACTGCTGTTTCCTCTTCCTGTTTTTATAGCCTGCTTAGGCACAGCCTCCTAGTATAAGCATCACCTGACAGGCATGCTGAGTCAGGTTCCAATGCCTGCTCTTGACATCCCCTTAGTAGGAAGGGAATTGAATCTGCAGCTCCTTGGATACCTTAAGCTCAGGTTGTTGTGTCTTGCCATTAACTTGTAATGTTAAGCTTGAAACCTCAGCTGGATTCTAATCTGGGACAACACCATTGGCTGAAGCATGTACAGCAACCAATGAAATGTAAGAGTCTGTGCTGGGGGGAAGACAAATGATTGGTCGTTATCCATATAATGCGATTGGATGTTAACTGTGTGAGGGCGTGGCTACCCCAGCCCAGGAGAGTTTAAAAGGAGCTATGCTCCACTATTGTTGTTGTGTCATCTGATGCTGTGTGATCTTTGGAAGTTCTCGTTCTCAATAAAAGCTGATTCACTTTGTTACTTACTTCATTGTTGAGTTGCATACTTAACAACTGGCGACAAGGATGGGATCCAAGAGCGGGTAGGCAGCCCCACTGAACCGATGCGAGAATGGAGACACACACCCGGCCGAGCCAGCTGAGTCACCACTAGTCGTTGTGGCTGCACCAACCACTGAGATGGCCGTCAACCCGGCATTCGAGGCATTCGAACCAGAAATGGAAGACTGGGACTTGTACCTGTCCAGGTTTGAGTTCCATTTGCAAGGCAACCAGATCATAGATGAGGCACGGAAGAAGGCAACGCTGCTCAGCTCATGTGGCAAAACTATCTTCGACGTCGGCCGGTCCCTGGTTGCACTGACCAGCATCCAGATGGCGACCTTGAAGGTCATCACAGACAAGCTGAAGGCTCACTTCTCGCCACAGCCATCCCAAATAGCTTGTCGACAAACATTCTACAAGCGAAGCCAGGGCCCAACCGAGTCCATCGCTGAGTATGTGACTGCCCTGCGGAAGGCAGCCCAGCCCTGCAACTTCGCCAACCTTGAAGAAGCATTACTCAACCATCTTGTATGCAGCCTTCATGATGAGAGGCTTCAACAATGACTGTTCGCAAAAACTGCGATCACCTACAAAGTGGCTTACGTGGAGGCTGTCACCACCGAAGTGGCCGAGAGGTTGACGCGAGAGGTCCGTCAGCACCATGTCCAGGCTGGGAAGGACCAGGCTGTACACCACCAATTGACCAGCAGTTCTGAGGGAGAGACAGAGGACATCCATGCACACAAGCAACACGTCAGAAGCGGTCCCTACTGAAACCTGCTCCATGGCACACTTGCGCTGGCTGCTGCGGCAGTCATGAGTGAGACCTCTGTTTGGCGCAAGATTTCGTCTGTCATGCCTGCGGGAAGCGAGGTCATCTGGCCAGGGTCTGCCGGGCCAAGAATCACCACCGTCATCTCCTACTGCAAGGCCTAAGGTTTAAGGCACAGAGGGCACACAGTCTGCCGACTGCCACCAGACCGACTCCTGCAGCTGTACCACTACCGTCCTGAACACTGGAACAAGCATCAACAAAAAGATCCTGGTCACTGTTCACCTAGACAGAGTCCTCTGTGACATGGAGGTCAACTCTGGTTCCGCGCTGACCATCATTTCATTGCAGACTTGGCAACATTTGTTCCCACGACGGAGCCGCCAACGCTTGACCCTGTCCACGGCGCACCTCTCCGATTTCCAGGGTCGGCACATTCCATTAGCTGGCCAGGCCAGTTTTGAGGTGGAGTTCAAGGGTCGCAAGGTACAGTTGTCCCTCTTGGTTGCTGAGGGTAACTGGGCCAGTTTGCTGGGCTTGGATTGCTTCCAACCTCTGGGTATTGCTGTAACCGGTGTTAACAAGGTGTGTGCAAATAAAGGGAATTGCATTTATGACGAGTTCCTAGAGGTTTGGGGGGAAGGTCTGGGTCAGTATACAGGTCTGCCTGTGAGGTTCGACCTGGATTCCTCTGTGTTGCCTATCTGCCTAAGGTATAGGAAGGTTCCAATAGCCATGAAGGCTAAAATAGAGGCGGAACTGGATAAACTCATAATCCAAGGTATTCTTGAACCTGTGCCATACGGTAAATGGGAGACCCCGATTGTAAATCCTGTAAAATCTGATGGAACTGTACGTATATGTGCTGATTACAAGTGTACGATAAATAAGGCTTTGCAATAACATTCTTACCCGGTACCTGTAATCAGCTCCAACAGAGTCCATCGCTGAGTACGTGACCGCCCTTCAGAAGGCAGCCCGGCCCTGCAACTTCGCCAACCTTGAAGAAGCATTACTCAACCGTCTCTTATGCGGCCTTCATGATGAGAGGCTTCAACAACGACTGTTCGCAAAAACTGCGATCACCTACGAAGTGGCTTACATGGAGGCTGTCACCGCCAAAGCGGCCAAGAGTTTGATGTGAGAGGTCCATCAGCACCATGTCCAGGCTGGGAAGGACCAGGCTGTACACCACCAATCGACCAGCAGTTTTGCGGGAGAGACAGAGGACATCCATCACACACAAGCGACACATCAGAAGCAGACCCTACTGAAACCTGCACCATGGCACACTTGCACTGGCTGCTGCGGCAGTCATGAGCGAGACCTCTGTTTGTCGTGAGATTTCGTCTGTTGTGCCTGTGGGAAGCGAGGTTATCTGGCCGGGGTCTGCCGGGCCAAGAAGAAATCACCACCGTCATCTCCTACTGCAAGGCCTAAGGTTTAAGGCACAGAGGGCACACGGTCCACCGACTGCCACCAGACTGACTCCTGCAGCTGTACTGCTACCGTCCTGAACACTGGAGCAAGCATCAACAAAAAGATCCTGGTCACCGTTTGCCTAGACGGAGTCCCCTGCGACATGGAGGTCAACTCTGGTTCCGCGCTGACCATCATTTCATTGCAGACTTGGCAACGTTTGTTCCCACGATGGAGCCGCCAACGCTTGACCCCGTCCACGGCGCACCTCTCCGATTTCCAGGGTCAGCACATTCCATTAGCTGGCCAGGCCAGTTTTGAGGTGGAGTTCAAGGTTCCCCAAATGAAGGTACAGTTGTCCCTCTTGGTTGCTGAGGGTAACTGGGCCAGTTTGCTGGGCTTGGATTGCTTCCAACCTCTGGGTATTGCTGTAACCGGTGTTAACAAGGTGTGTGCAAATAAAGGGAATTGCATTTATGACGAGTTCCTAGAGGTTTGGGGGGAAGGTCTGGGTCAGTATACAGGTCTGCCTGTGAGGTTCGACCTGGATTCCTCTGTGTTGCCTATCTGCCTAAGGTATAGGAAGGTTCCAATAGCCATGAAGGCTAAAATAGAGGCGGAACTGGATAAACTCATAATCCAAGGTATTCTTGAACCTGTGCCATACGGTAAATGGGAGACCCCGATTGTAAATCCTGTAAAATCTGATGGAACTGTACGTATATGTGCTGATTACAAGTGTACGATCAATAAGGCTCTGCAATAACATTCTTACCTGGTACCTGTAATCAGTCACCTGTTGGCTTCCCTTGGGGGAGGAAGGTATTCGTGAAACTGGATCTAGCACAGGTTTATCAGCAGTTGCCTGTGGACGCTCAAGCTGCTGAAGCCCAAACGATTGTTACTCATAGGGGTGCATTCCGAGTAAAACGTTTACAGTTTGGGGTAAATGTCGCCCCTGGTATATTCCAGGGTCTTATGGAAGGTCTCCTACGAGGGTTGCCAGGTGTCGTCCTGCACTTCGATGATGTGCTCATTGCAGGGTCAAATGAGTCAGAGTTACTTAATCGCCTCAGGTCTGTACTGGAGTGTTTTAAAGAGGCAGGCCTCAGAGTAAAAAAGTCAAAGTGTCGTATCGGGGTATCTGAGGTTGAATTTCTTCATTTCCTGACCTGATTGATGAACAGGGTGTGCACCCCACGGCGGATAAGTTCTCGGCTATCCAAAACGCCCCCCGGCCTACTTCCAAAAAAGAGCTGCAGTCATTCCTAGGCATTGTGAATTTCTATCACTCGTTTTTGCCTCACAAAGCCTCCATAGCCGAACCATTGCATGCCCTGCTGCACAAAGGGGTGGAATGGACATGGGGGCCAAGACAAGAAAAGGCATTCTGTGCTGTAAAAGAGCTGTTGTCCTCAAATACTGTATTAACGCATTTTGATGAGGACAAACTGTTGGTTTTGGCGGCCAACAGTTCCCCGTGCGGGGTTGGCGCAGTTTTGAGACACGTCATGGCGGATGGGCGAGAGGCTCCAATCGCCTACTACTCGCGGTCTTTAACAGCTGCAGAGAACTATGCCCGGATCGACAAGGAGGGCCTGGCTTTGGTGGCGGGAATTTAAAAATTCCATGACTTTGTTTATGGCTGCCGGTTCCTCCTTGTCACGGACCACAAACCGCTGCTGGGCCAGTCTGCCAAACGTCGACAGTTATTTCAGCCCACATATTCTGGTGGGCTGTTTTTCTGGCATCCTATGACTTTGACCTCGAGCACCGTCCTGGCAAGGCAATTGGACATGCAGACGCTCTTAGATGCTGCCGTCTGCCACAAATGGACATCGATCCGGTGCCAGCATTTGAAGTGCTGGCAATTGACGAACTGCCTCAACCTCCGGTCCACTTTTCAGACATTGCTGCTGCGTCAGCTAAGGACTCTACCCTCTCCAGTGTCCTTAACTGGGTTTGGAGGGGGTGGCCGGCAGGTAGAGTGGACCAGGAGTTTAAGCCGTACCATACAAGGCAAACTGAACTTTCAGTGACAAAAGGCTGCTTGTTATGGGGGAACCGGGTGGTGGTGCCTCCCAATCTGCGAGAGTGTGTCCTGGAAGCTCTTGTTAGCCGAATTGCTCTTTAGGAGAGACAATTGGAACAGTTTATTAATCGGGATTCAGGTCTATGTCTACGAAGGATGGGCTGTGCCGATACGCTTCAACGAAGAAACAGAGACTGAAGTAAAATTAACTTTAGTTTACTGGAGATTCATTCAAAACACACAATAACATACAGGCATACAAGAACTAAGTAAAATAGAAAGATTTGGGACAGCACGGTTGCATTAGCAGGTGGTCGTTGGTAGGGAATTATATTTACCTTTGGCGAGGTGCAGCTCCTAAAACTTCCAGTTGGGAGGTGGGGAGGAAGGGGAGGAAATGGTGGAAGCACGTGTAACAGACCAACTGATAACACGTGTAGTGGTCTTAGCTGCAGACTAAGACAAAGCGAGTGACGGAGTTGGTACAGGGAGCTGGACAAGAGAGGGTCAGCAGAAGTAGGGAGGTCGTTGGTAAAAGGGAAGGCTCTCTTGGTTGCTCTGTGCGCTATGTTTTAAACCCTCTTTCGAGGGGGCGAGGGGTGGGCCCAAGCAGATTACCAGATGGCCCTGCCCTGAAGGTCAAGGATTGGCTATGGGGTCAATATTCAATCTATTGATTAACTGATGGGAGGAACCTGGGCGGGGGCAGGAGGTACGTGCTGGAGACCTCGTGTTGTTGACTCATCCCGAGTCTTGTGGAATGGATCCTCTATTGTTGTCTGGCAGAGGGGAACTCCGGCATAAGCCATTTTAGCTGGAGACAAGGTGTCTGGGCTAACTAATCAGTTTCTGTGTTTGCTGTGAACTTCATGTTTGCACCACAACGATAGGATCGGAGCGCGAAACCGAGGATGCTCCTGGGTTTAGAGGGAAAGGGGTAGAAATCCCTCCCGCAGTACAGATGCCACTAAAGGCCAAGCACGCAGACGGAAACCTCTCACACTTCCCTACGCTAGAGCGTCCAAACGACCAGATCGTTTCTCCACGTTTTGGGTCCTTCGGAACCAAATGGTTGGGTACTGGTTCCGAGGGGTCCAAAGGTCGCCTCACACGGGGCACCAGATCTGTTATGCCAACTTCTCCAGGAAATTCCTGGAGACCCAATCCAAGTTATCTACCAAGGAAAATTGGGTGTTTGTGGCTGTGCGTAAGTTCTATACCAGTCTATACAGAGGTCGGATGGCGAATGAGACGCTCGGCTATATCCCAGGAAGTGAGACAACACGCTAGTCCTTAAATAAATGTTGTCTTTACTAAAGGTTTTTCATCAGGCATACAAAATCGGAATCATACAAATTCATACAAGCTCCTTAGTTACAATAGTACATTAGAACAATTACAGCATAGAAAATAACAAAAGCATCAAAATGGGGATGACACAATGGGGCACGGCTATACTCATCTGAGGTCCAGCTGAGGAAGAACTCTCCTCCTTGGAACGCTGGGCAGCCGAAATGCAGCAGCTTGTGAACTCCAAGGCACACAGGTAGGACCAGCCAAACCACGTGTGAGCTCTCTGGGTCGCGACTCCCGGAGAACTTAAGTAGTAGAGTCACTTGTAGCACCTTAGTGCACTGCTATGGGGAGGGTGGGTTAACCAGAGAGACAAAGGAGAGTTTCTCCTTAAATAAACTCTTTTTGGGGCATGTGCTATCCAGCCATAAACTATCAAACCCGTCCTCTAAACTATCACTACTGGATGAAGAGGGGGTGACGAGGGGATGACGCTCTCCTGAGGGGTGGTGGCAATATGCAGATCCTACTCCTACATCAAAGGTGCCTTTTGGCAAGGTGTGAATCTTCCGTTCCCATGGACACCTCTTGATTTGCAGATCTGGTTCCTGCTCCAAAGCCATAAACGCTATTGTCTTTAGATCTCCAAACCAGATTAAGGGAGTAGGGTCACTTGCTCTTTCCATTCCAAGAATGCCGGGGTTCGCTGGGGATTTTCCATAGCTCTCCAAGTGGGTGCAATGGCGCGGTGTCTTCTCCATCCCAAAGAGTCATGGGATACATTCCAGGGACGCACATGGTCCGTATGTGCAACGGCAGGCCCAGGCCAGCCTATTTCTAGGCAAGCATGAGATGCAGAACAAAGCAACACACAACATACAGCAATCCCTGAATACACAATGCATAGGTATTCATGCTAGAGACACACATAAGTTCGTTGTTGAGTTGCATACTTAACACAGGTAAAGTTCCCTGACGACACCATTCCCTAACATATCCTCAAGGGTTTCTTCCATTATGGCAGTACAGTTCCCACTGAAGAGAAGAGGAGATTAAATTTATACCCCACCCTTCACTACCCAAAGGTGTCTCAGAGCGGCATACAAATCTCCTTTCCCTTCCCCTCCCCACAACAGACACCCTGTGAGGCAGCTGGGGCTGAGAGAGCTCTTTTGAGAACTGCTCCTGAGAGAACAGCTCTAAAAGATGTCCAGGTGGGGCCTGGAGTTCTCCCAGAATTGCCACTGATTTCTCTTGGAAGAAATGGCAGCTCTGGAGGGTGGACTCTATGGTATCACATCCCTGCTGAGCTTTCTGCTATCCCCAAGCACTGTCCCCTTAAGTCTCTGGGAATTCCCCAAGCCAGAGTTGGCAACCCTATTTCTAACACTGTTCCATGCGTAGTTTTAATAACTCCCACCAAGCAGCCTGCATGCAAGCCCAGATGGTAACATCTGCAATGTTGCTTTTGCACACAACAACAGCTTCCTTATTGAAACCAATGAGGCTCAGCAAATACTGTAGCACTAAGCAGGCACTCATGTCTTTGCAAGATCAAGGGCCACTGCATCCAATTTACTGGTGCCAATTGGGGTGGGACTACAGAAAGCTTTGACCCAACTGCAGGGCCTCAGAGACTGGGTCTGCAGAAAACAGCTTGTGACACAGGATGTGCATCAGGTGTGGTCCTTAGAGATATTTGACTAAGTATTTTTAAGTGCGTGTTACTTTGAATGCTGAAAAAATATATAGCCAAATTACAGATGTCCAGGTTTGGCATTTGTAATAACAATCAACAGTGAACAAGTCAGCAGCACATATAAGAAATTTGACTCCAGGCTTTCATGCCAAAGCCCTAAATGTCTATTCTTAAAACTATCCTGTTCACAACACTAATGGTGAAATCCTAAGAACACTTCTCAGGGACTAAGGCCCACTGAACAAATCGCAAGTAGGATTCTGAATATACCAGCCTAGGATTGCTCTCTAGCCAACATGGTGTAATCAGGGCTATTTTGGGGCAGGAACGCACAGGGACGAAGTTCCGGCTGGCTTCAGAGTTGGCCACACCCACCACAACAAAGCCAAGGGAAGGCAGTATATAAAAATATGTGATGTAGGTTCATTGTTGCTTTACATGCTGAAATCAATGCCCGGGCTCCCTCTCACCCAGGGGGCGCCCGGGAAAGCCAAGGGAAGGCAATTTAAACTGCCTTCCCTTCCCTTCAAGGAGGGGCTTGCCCAGGCAAGCCAAGGGAATACATGGGGTGTGGCCTATTATGCTAATGAGCTGCACTGTCAGGGGTGTGGCCTAATATGCTAATGAGTTTCTGCTGTTGGGTGTGGCCTATTATGCTAATGAGCTGTACTGTCAGGGGTGTGGCCTAATATGCTAATGAGTTTCTGCTGTTGGGTGTGGCCTATTATGCTAATGAGTTCCTGCTGGGCTTTTTCTACAAAAAAAGCCCTGGGTGTAATGATTAAGAGAGGTATATAAAAATATGTGATGTAGGTTCATTGTTGCTTTACATGCTGAAATCAATGTCTGAGAGCCGGCATGGTGTAGTGGTTAAAAAGCAGTGGACTCTAATCTGGAGAACTGGGTTTGATCCCCCACTCCTTGACATAAAGGCTGTTCGGTGTCCTTGGGCCAGTCACAATGTTCTAATTCTCTCAGCCCCACCTACCTCACAAGGTGCCTGTTGCAGGGAGAGGAAGGGAAGATGATTATAAGCTGCTTTGAGACTCCTTAGGGTAGAGAAAAAAACAGTATAAAGAACAACTCTTCTTCTAAATGCTGTTCTCAAAATTAAGTAATCAAAATCTTGTGTTCTTCAGTATCCAGAAATATTTCTGCCGAAATCCTAACATCATAGTAGTTTGGTTCTTAAAGAAAAAAGAAGAAAAAGTGATGGCTGGTTTAACATGGAAGTTACCGGATTTAATTGCTTTGTCTTACGAAGGGCCTCTGGGAGGGATCGAAGAACTGAACGGAAGATGTATGTTTCATTTGGTAAAGTGGTCCTGGCTCTTTCTTTCATCTAGTCCCACAAAACAGGGCACTTTATCCTCATTTCCCCCCACTCTGAATTGAGATATTTCCCCACACTCCATCAATGCAGTTAAAATGTTGCAGCTCTTCCTTGTTTCACAGAGGCTCCTGCTTTGGAAAGTTTTGTAAGAAACCCCTGCTGATCATCTTTTCAAACACCTCCTAGCAAAGGCCTTTACTGTGGTTTATTGGGTTGCCAGGTCTTAGGGTCTGTTCTGGGTATTGTTCTTGGAGCCAGCAGGTCAACCACAGAGTGCGATCCTAGATCCAGGGAGTGAGCTTTTTCAAGCCTTCACCCCATCGCTGAGTACTAAACCAGACCTTTTCTTTGCCTGTTCTCCCAGTCTCAAGGTCTTTTTCTTAACTCAGAATGGATGATTGAATGGCAGCCATCAAGCAGGCATTAAAAACACATTTTTGAAAATACGTACAAAAGCTGGCAACCGTCATGTGGCATGAAGGAAGACAAATTAAATGCAAAATACGTACAAAAGCTGGCAACCGTCATTAAATGTCCCTGATTTTTAAATTTTTATTTCATTTATGAATATATTCAAAGTACACACAAATATATACAAAATAAATGCAAGTGGTGGTGGTGGTGGACAAGTCACAGCTGAATTTGGGTGACCCCATAGGGTTTTCGAGGCAAGGGACATTCAGAGTGGGTTTGCCATTGCCTGCCTCCTTGTCATCATGACCCTGATTTTCCTTGGTGGGCTCCCATCCAAACACTAGCCAGGGCTGACCCAGCTTAGCTTGCAAGAACTGGATGAGATCAAACTTGCCTGGGCTATCCAGGTCAGGGCATACAGGTAGTATTCAACTATGATTGCAATAATAATAATAATATTCATATTCCTATTGTGATGTACGGGCTAGGTTCCATCTCTCTCATAAGAACATAAGAGATGCCAATTTTGGATCAGGCCAAAGGCCCATCCAGTCCAACACTCTGTGTCACACAGTGGCCAGAAATACCAGTGCCATCAGGAGGTCCACCAGTGGGGCCAGGACATTAGAAGCCCTCCCACTGTTGACCCCCCCCCCAAGCACCAAGAAGACAGAGCATCACTTGCCCCAGAGCCCCTATCTATACCTTGTGGCTAATAGCCACTGATGGACCTCTGCTCCATATGCTTATCTAAGAGCAACCAGTGAAAGCCAACAAAAGGTTGAGAGATGGAAACTTGCAAAAAGCCTTTGGAAAAAAAAATTACAGTTTGGTGTTAATAGCAGAGGAGTTGACAGCTTAGGGACTGAGGAGGAAAATGAGGATGTCTGACAGAGTAGAACTGTGCAGAAGAGCTGCTTAGAGCAGGCTGAAAACAGTAACTCAAAGATCCCAGTTGGAGGAATAAGTTCAATGTAAGTGAAACATTGTTGCTTATACCTTACTTCCCTCAAAAGATCATACCATAAATAAACATTTACTTGTGTTGATTAACTCAGTGGGCTGCAGGTCTAAGGGAAAGAAGCACACACATACACAATGTAATATTAGAACAGTGTGTGAGTCCCAACCCCAATAGCTCTATGTGAGTGAGGGCCTTTTATTAAAGGGGACTGGGCTACCCTGTCTGTGGATGCTTCTAGGAATAAAAGAGAGGACCCGAGATGTGAAATGGCTCTCTGTATATTTTCAAACAGACAAGGAGGGTAGTTTGTGATGTCCTGACCTACGTATAACCCATAACTTAAGCAAGATATTAAAGAGATTGGTGGACACTCTGTGTGAGTGGAGTGGAGAAGGGGCATCCCCGCCCTCTCTCTCTGTGTATATATATCTACACACATACACACATATATATGTACCTAAATTAAAGAAAATACCTACCTAGTCTGATTTTTGAAACATCATGTGATATTAGGCTCTATCTCTTTCCCATTCTGCCTACCTTAAAGCTCCCAGTTTTCACCCCAAGACCTCAGCCTCAGAAAACCTGGCAATCCTAGTCACTAGGTATGCCAGCCTCCAGGTGGGACCTGAGGAATCCCCAGACTTACAGCTCAACTCCAGACTATAAAGATCACTTCCCCTGGAGAACATGGATGATTTGGAGGATGGACTCTATGCCAGGTCCCTGTCCTCCCCAGGCTCCATCTCCAAATCTCCAGGAGATTCCCAACCATGATCTGGGAACCCTAGCCCCATCCCTTGCCAGTAGCCAGGCGAGACCTGGCATCGATGCCAGGTCTCTCCTGACTACTGGCGAGGGATGGCCAGTATATATGTAAACACACACACACACATCTCTATATAAAGACAGCAGTCCATAAATAGAGAAAACTAGATGTTAGGAAGATATGTTTGAGCCTTATTTTCTCCCCTGCACGTTACCATTTTGTGAGCTTGGAACTTGAAGGTGTACTCAATCATTTATTTAGTGCATTGTTCCCACAGTCCCTTCCAGAAGTTCAGAGTGGGAAATTTGTGTCTTCCCCTTCCACTTTGTCCTTACAACAACATTGTGAGGTAGATTAGGCTTAATGAAAATGACTGGCCCAAGGTCACTCCGTATGTTTTATGGCAAGTGGGAATTTGAGCCCATGTCCCCAGAATTCACATCTGACACTCTGACTACTTGTTGATCAAATCCAATAGGAGGAGACTCTGGGACTGTGTACAGGTTCATAGTACGAG
The DNA here is from genome assembly GCF_001447785.1 of Gekko japonicus. Classification (NCBI taxonomy): domain Eukaryota; kingdom Metazoa; phylum Chordata; class Lepidosauria; order Squamata; family Gekkonidae; genus Gekko; species Gekko japonicus. Next base: position 470,559 of record NW_015172035.1, on the reverse strand, counting down.
AAGTGGTCCTTCAAACAGGCAGGCCTCAAGTTATATAGGACTTTAAGAGTAGGGTTGCCAAGTCGAATCTCCTTACCGGTGGGGGAGCGTCGCTGGGCTCCGGGAGCTCTCCTCAGATGCGCGACGCCAATCACGTTGGGGGCGTGGCAATGATTGTCGGAGGGAAAACCATAGAGTTTTCCCTCCGATGATCGGGGCCATGCCCCCAACGTGATCGATGTGTTTGCATCACCTCCAGTGATGCAGCCACGCTGCGCTTCGGGGGACGGAGTTCCCCCCGGGGCCCAATTCCGCCACCCACCCCCACTTGGCAGCCCTATTTAAGAGTCAAAATCAGCATTTTGTATTGGACCCAAAGCAAATGGGTGACTAGTGTAGCTAGGTGAGAATGGGTATAATGATCTCACCTCTGAGTCCTAACCAACAGGTGAGCCACCTTATTTTTGTACCACCTTATTTTTGTACCATCTGCAGCTTCCAAGTTATCTTCAAGTGCAGCCCCGTATAGAGCTCATTGCAATGTCACCTCCATTTTCAGAAGGATGGCTCAGTTCATATATTGCCTTGGGCCTGAGATAATGTTTTAAATAAATACCTTTCATATGAACCCTAACCTGTGGTATAGCCTGGATACATAGTTACCATTTCATCTGGGGTCTGCAAAACCAGGCATTGGCTTTAATACTATAACAGAAGAAACCTTTTTAAAAATGGGTTCCTGGCTTTTGACAGAAACCTACGATAAAAAGGAGAATAATGGCGGTCAAAAATGACAGCCTACCTACTGGTTGAAGGCCAGTGTACCAGATGTGCCAGATAATATGCTATTACATTTAGTTATCCTACTGCTTGGTCCAGAACATATCCTTAGCCATGCAGACAGATGAAGATAAAGCATGGATTGACTTGAATGCTACGTTTGCCCATAGAGGCAGTCTCTGTACCAGCATAAGCCTCTGCTTGATTATGTGCATGTCATAAATGCCTCTTAGAGATAACGAATGAATAGTGTTTAAATATAAATGAATGAGTGTAATTCTTAGGACAAAGCCAGCATCAGGAGCAGAACACATAAAACAGAGATTTCTTTTCATCAAAATCAGTGACACAACCTCATCTTCCTGCAAGACGTTTGGTGTGTATAGCATTGCAAATTATTCATGGCAATTCAAGATACATGGGCTCCTACCGCCGTCAAAAGGATGTCAAGCTGATGGTGTACTTGGCTGTGAATTTTTGATGAGGCATTGCATAAATCCTTTCCAAAGGAGATTACGCAGCTACATCAATAAACAGCATTAAAAATCAAGTTTCTGAAAAGCCCGTGGAAGGCGACGAGTGCTGTTCATACACAAGAGAGAGTTTTTCCTTTAACTTGCTCAAGCAGATCTTCACTGCAATTTCACCATAGACGGAGAATGAAGACTAGAGCATACAAAGCTATACCAAAGTTGAAGCCAGGTGGCAACTCCATAGAGGTTCAAGGTCAAAATTAATCCAGATTTTCCACGGTTTCAAGGCAGAGCCAGAATATAGACATTTCCAAATAAGGGTTTTCCCCCCACTAGGAATATGCTGTGCTGGCAGCTGTGCTGGCAGCTGCGGTTTAGGAGTCCCCAATCATATTAAGCCAATGTAAATAGTTACTGTAGATTTTCTGAGTTGTGTGACCTTGGTCTGGGCATTGTAGAACCTGACATTCCACCAGTAGCTGTGACTGGCATGCTTAGAGGTATAACAAGACCTTGACACAAAGAGTACTCCATCTTTCTGTGTTATACCTCTGAGGATGCCAGTCACAGCTACTGGCAAAACATCAGGTTCTACAATGCCAAGACCATGGCCACACAACCTGGAAAATCTACAGCAACTAATGAACTCTGGCCGTGAAAGCCTTTGACGACCAATATAAATACATTCAGAATTTGGAGAAAGACCATCACAAAATGGATTTCATGGGAGGCAAGGCCCATCACAACATAACATCATAGGAAGTGTACTTACATAATGTCAGGACATTCCAAACCAAGCATTTTCCTATGATGGGGGCTATGATTTCCTGATAGGCACTCCCTGAAGCCTCAAAGGCCTTCTGGGATCTGCCAAAGTACCTCCTCTTCTGCTAAGGTGGAGAAAAGCCAGGACTGCTTCTTTTGTTTTATTATTATTATTATTATTATTATTAGTAGTAGTAGTAGTAGTAGTAGTAGTAGTAGTAGTAGTAGTAGTAGTATCTCATCATAGGGAGCCTGTACGGATTGGATTTCCTAAGTACCAGTAGGAGATCCTGTAGAGTATGATCTACATTATATTTGGGTCTTTCCCTGTCAGACTCCTTGCCATTATGTTTTGATTTTTTGATAATACTCAAATGTAGGAGACTATTTATGTTGGTTCGACTGAATGCTGTCCCTTTGGAAGAAATTATAGGCCATCAAGGGAAGATTCCCTTCTCAGACAAGCTTTGCAACTGTGCAACAGGAAAGACTGGCATTCTAGAACATTGTTTATTTGAATGTGCCCTGTTCATTTCAATGAGATGGTGCTGGATCTCCCCTTTTATACACAATATAGCAATGTTAATATATTGTTATTTAACAAAAATAGGAGAGTTGATATTTAGTTGATTTTGATTTATCTGGCCTATCAGTGTGAGCCATTCAAACCCACTGGGCTATAAGAATGGATTCATTATAGTAAAGCTTTGAGGAAGAGGTGATTTGGGAAAATACTCCAATGGGTACCATGGTGGCAATGGGTGCCACATTTGAGACGACTGATCTATCTACACCATGAGTGCATGTGCCATTTTACATTAATAAAAGGCAGGTCAGAGCCCTCAGTGGCTTACATTTTAAATGCCCATACAACTTTCTACAAATAAGAATGTTAGTTTCAAAAATAGGGGAAGCTTATACGTGTGGCCTCTATTTGCTTTGGTATCTGGAACACTGAAATGGCAGCATTACCAGGGGCCTTAGGTAATACAGTTTCCAGGGCATATAAGATATACTTATCATTGCATTTCCCAGTATTTGGCAGGACATTTTATGAGTCTCTGTTTATTCTGGAATGGCAATTAGATGACAGTCTAAATCTGTGCTGAGAATTCACCTTTAACTTTGAATTCACATAAAATGTTTTATTGCAGTACTACTTGAGATCTACCAAGCCAAATGCCACATAGTAGCTACATGCCCTCGCCTGACAGATTTTTGACAGCCACCTGTTTTTGCAGCCCCAAGCTCAGGAGACCTATCTGAGCATCTAGAGGGTTGCTATATCTAGTTGGTTGACTGTGTTCTGCTTGGCAAGTCACAAGCTGCAAAAGACCGATCCATCTATGCATACTTTCTATCTCTGCTTTCCTCTAAGAAGCTCAAGGCAGCAAGGTTATCCAACTGGATCCTCAACAGTCCTATGAAATAGGTTATGCTAAGAAATAATTATTGGCCCATTGTCACCAATGAGCTTCACAAGTGAGCGGTAGATTTGAATCATTAATTCCACAGTCCAAATGCAATTCTCTATTACTCCTTGTTCTTGCTGTATCTATATTTCTCCTCTGGTATTCTTGATGCCACTTACTTTTGGATGAAAGACAACCCATTCGTAGGGCATGAGCCACTGAATGAATGAATGAATGAATGAATGAATGAATGAATGAATGAATGAACGAACGAATGAATGAATGAAGGACTAATAAAATCATGGCTCCAATGCAATGCATATCTGCAAAGAGACACTTATAAAAGGCAGAAACAGTTCATATGAGTGAACAGAATTGGATGAATTCTTTCTCTTAATGAACTCTTTTATCCTCATGTGCTTGACAGTATTTCTCAAGACACTCTCAATCTGATACTAGCAATATTTGTTCTTTTCTTATTATCCCCTACCACACAGTATAAACTTTAAGTTGGGGATGGCACACACATACACACCACCACAGCAATTTGATACGGCAACCTGCCACTTGACATTTGATTGCCTAGGATGGAAGAGGAGCATGAACGGAAAAGGACTTCACAAACTCACTCCATGTAGTTCCAAGAGTTTTCAGGTTTTTTTAATATATATATATATATTAAAGCTTTGGTGAGTCTTCTCAAGTTTGTAGTCTGTGACAGTACTGAAAGCTTGACTACAAATGAAGAAGTAAACCATTTTATTGATTTCAATTTCATTAGAAATACAGTTTGTGGAGAACAGAATCCAAGTGGAAAACTGACAAATCAATTCTTTTTGAAGTTTATTTTTCAGCTAGAAGGTTCCCAGCGATGAAAGGATCCATACAGTGATATTGTAAGTGACACTGCATATTGATATTTTAATGCATAAAAATTACCTACCATGATGTAAAACTATTTCATTAACTCCCACAATCAATACTGTGAAATAGGTTCCTAATAGCCTTAAAAAAAAAAAAAAAAGCTGAAACTTCACCTATCAGCTGTCCAGGAGGAGAGACATGTCTTGGATTCAGTCTCCCACTCATGTTTCTCCCTTATCAACTGATCCTTGACAGGATGGCAGTTTTTTAAAGAGCTAAGTGCAGGCAGCCTCCACTATTCTGTGCTTGCCCTGTTGAATGGAAGCCAAACAATAGAAGGGTATAACTGGGTTTGGGATGGCACTGATAATCTGCAGACTTGCATTAGGCCAGGGGTGCCTGCCAAGGGATTTTAGAAGGTGGGCAGGGCCAGGTGGGGCATTTGCTCCGGAATGCTTCTGCTTGAGTATTGCGGATTTGAGTAGCTGTGCAGATTTTTAATTGCGTTGCTTTGATAGCAGCTGCCACCACAGCACAAGGATCTTCAGTGCGTGGCTGTAGGTAATCAGTACTGGCCATTTTGTGGGTGGCTCCACCTCTATTTTGTAGCCATTTTGTCATAACTATTTTGTGGCTGCTGTCACCACAATGCAGCAAAATTCCAAAGGTTTTGATCCACAGGATCAAAATGGTAGGGGACCCCTGCATTTGACCCTAAATATTCCCACTAATGTAACATTGTGGCAAAGTTACAGGAGACATTTGAAAGCTGAAATCAAAATATGGCCTTCCATATCTTAGTTTGTCTTTTTTTGATGGGCTCAATGAATTTATTTGTTGTTGTTGTCATTGTTCAGTTGGACAATCGAGTCCGACTCTTCGCGACCCCATGGACAACATTACACCAGACCCTCCCGTCCTCCATCGTCCTCCGGAGTTTGCTTAACTTCATGTCCGTTGCATTGATAACACTGTCTAACCATCTCATCCTTTGCCGTCCCCTTCTTCTTTTACCTTCAATCTTTTCCAGCATCAGGGTCTTCTCCAGTGGGTGCTCCCTTCTCATTTGGTGGCCAAAGTATTTGAGCTTCAGCTTCAGTATCTGGCCATCCAGGGAACAGTCAGGGTTGATTTATTGTTCTTTGCAGTATTGGCGTTCCCTTTCACCATCAGACACATCCACAACTGAGCATCTTTTCAGCTTTGGCCCAGCCACTTCACTCTTTCTGGGGTTACTTGTACTTGCCCTCTGCTCTTCCCCAGTAGCATATTGGGCACCTTCCGACCTGAGGGGCTCTCCGGCATCATATCTTTTAGCCTTTTGTTACTGTCCATGGGGTTTTCTTAGCAAAGATACTGGAGTGGGTTGTCATTTTCTTTTCCACTGGATCACATTTTGTCTGAGTTCTCCACTGTGGCCAGTCTACAGCATAGGCCACAGCTGCATCAAACCACACAAGTCCCCTTACTACATCAAGGCAGCGATCCATGAGAGAAAAGAATTTATTAAATTAATATAAAATTGACTACATTCTGTTGCAAGTCTGTCTCACACAGGGGGTGTAGACCACAGAAAAATTGGAAGTCAGTGGGCTTAGAAGGTGTAACTCGTATTCAGGACTGAACTACAAGTATCTTATCTATTGTATCTATTATACCACATTTCTAGGAAGAGAAAAACTTGCTTTGTGATTAGTTTAATCACTTAATTACAAAACATGAGTACATGTATATAATGGAAAATAATTGAGTTAATCAAAAAAATAAATAAAACACACTCCTCTCCTCAAATCCAATAGCCCACCTTTCCTGTGTCATTCTTCCTATTCATCTCTGCCTGTTTTCCAAATATACAACTTTTGCTATTGAATCATATCTCAACTTCCTGATGTCCTTGGTAGTCGCCTCATTTTTGTCTCTCAGAAAAGCAAAAGTTATAATAGGAATCTTGCACTCTTTTGTTGTTTTCTGTTTTTGTTGTTCAGTCGCACAGTTGAGCCCAACTCTTTGCAACTCCATGGACCACATCATGCCAGGTCCTCCTGTCTTCCATCGTCCTCCAGAGTTTGCTTAACCTCATGTTTGTTGCATCGATAACACTGTCTAACCATCGTATCCTCTGCCATCCCCTTCTTCTTTGACCTTCAATCTTTCCCAGTATCAGGGTCTTCTCCAGTGAGTGCTCCCTTCTCATTTGGTGGCCAAAGTATCTGAGCTTTAGCTTCAGTATCTGGCCTTCCAGGGCAGGGTTGATTTCTTTTAGGATTGATTGATCTCCTTGCAGTCCAGGGGACTCTCAAGAGTCTTCTCTAGCACCATAATTCGAAAGCATCTATTCTTTGGCGCTCGGCCTTCCTTATGGTCCAGCTCTCGCAGCCATACATTACTACTGGGAATACCATTGCTTGGATCATACAGACTTTTGTTGGCAGGGTGATGTCTTTATTATGCTGCCTAGGTTTGCCATAGCTTTCCTCCCAAGGAACAGGTGTCTTAATTTCATGGCTGCAGTCACCATCTGCAGTGATCTTGGATCCCAGGAATGTGAATTCTCACACTGCTTCCATGACTTCCCCTTCTATTTTCCAAGGAGTGATGGGGTCGGATGCAATGATCTAAGTTTTTTTGATGTTGAGTTTCAAGCCAGCTTTTGCATTCTCCGCTTTCACCCTCAACAAGAGGCTCTTTAGGTCCTCTTCATTTTCTGCCATGGACAGTAACAAAAGACCAAAAGATATGACACTGGAAGATGAGCCCCTCAGGTCAGAAGGTGTCCAATATGCTACTGGGGAAGAGCAGAGGGCAAGTACAAGTAACCCCAGAAAGAATGAAGCAGCTGGGCCAAAGCTGAAAGGATGCTCAGTTGTGGATGTGTCTGATGGTGAAAGGAAAGTCCGATTCTGCAAAGGAACCTGGAATGTATGAATCAAGGTATGTTGAATGTGGTCAAAAATGAGATGGCAAGACTGAACATCAACATCTTGAGAATCAGTGAACTAAAGTGGACGGGCAAATTTAACTCAGAAGACCATTATATCTTGCACTCTAGTCAACAATAAAGAATGAAAACAACTTGCAGTGCAGGCCTAAGTCAAAGTAAGTAAACCCTTTCAGTCCAGCTTCTCTTTCAGACATACCTGGAAATTTGGAAGTGGAGTCTGGGTTTGGGGAGGGGAATGACCATAATTCCATAGAGTCCACCCTCAAAATAGAGTTGCCAAACCCCCCCCCCAGTGAAGGCAGGGTAGGCGCCCTCACCAGGCCCTGTCGCCAATCAGCTTGCTAGTGGGGGGACTTACCAGGACAGGGAGAGCAACTCAGGCTATGTCACCACAACATGGTGATGTCACTTCCAGCATGCACCGAAAGTGATATCATCACATCGGTGACATTGCAGCAATACTCTGGTATTTGGCCAAAACCTCTATGATAGAAGCCGCTTTTACCATAGAGTTTTTGCCCAAATATCAAAGAATCACCGTGATGTTGCAACATGATGAAATCACTTCTGGTGCCATGCTGGAAGTGATGTCACTGTATTGCCAACGGTGTAGCCTGGGCCTTCCTCCCGCTCCTGGTAAGACTCCCCCATACCCCACTGGGTGCTAGGCAATGCTCCCTCTAAGCTGTGGAGTCTTGTGAGCAAAAATTCTACTTTGTGAGCTACTGGCATTAAAGTTGTGAGCGAGCGAGTTTGTTCTGGAGCCATCCTTCCTGAGCTAAGACAAAAAATCTGTGAGCTGGAGGCTAAAAATCTGTGAGCTAGCTCACACTAACTCAGCTTAGAGGGAACACTAGTGTCAGGAGGTACCTGGTAACCCTACCTCCAAAGTAGCCATTTTTTCCGGGGGGGGGGTGATCTCTGTTGTCTGGAGATCAGTTGTAATTCTAGGAGATCTCCAGGCCCCACTTGGAGGTTGACAATCCTGTTGGAAGGGTGTAAGGATTGCACTGTTAGATACCTTCCTTTTCATCATGTCTCACAAGGCAAAAGCTACCAAAGGCAAACTCAAAATGTCAGCTATGAGATACAGTCAAAGACTGATTTCTGCACATCTGATGCTGTTGTACAGGGACAACATCTTTTTTGGCCTAAGTGGGAAACCGAAAAGCAGCATCTACCTGCAAAAATGTTAGTGTGCTACCAAACAAAAATGGGGGTGGGTGGGTGTACTTGGACAATCCAAGCACAGTGGCACTACCTTGGACTTGGTGGCTATGCCGGTCTGGGAGGCAATGACAGGCAAAAGCCACTCCTGTTGCCTCTCCTCCAGTTCAGGCCCCAGTAGCGTCACCAGTGCCTCAGTTGCTTGGGCAGCCAAGCAATGTAGTCTGGTATGTTGCTTTCAGGATGTGCACTGGGAATTGCCTACACCTACTTTGGGATACTGACTGTTTCTGCAGAATGTTTCGCATTTGTGCGCATGCGCAGGTCTGCAAAGCAGCACTGCTTTCAGTTTTGTGTTTGTGCGCACGCGCTTACGAAAAACATCCAGTTTGCGGCGGGACGTGGACGGGCGCCGGATGCCACGGGATACTAGTGCTCCTGCGATCAGACGCCCGCTTGTGCCGCACATTTTCCGAATACTAGTGCCCTTTCCTTGGTACTTTTAAACTCCACATCTTCAGCGGGACACCACGGGATGGCCACGGGTGCGCTATGCTTCCCAGATGTTGCGGTGTGATTGCGCCCCGAAAATCCACCCAACATTTGTGCTCTTCACATAGCAAATTCTCTGTGTGACTGGGGCCAAATAAATGTTTAGTTTGCCAGCAATTGAGAGCTGCTACCAAATAGTGCCTCAAATGAAATGTGATGGATGTAGAAGTGTCTGCTTGGACAAAACAAATGAGGGATTTCAAGTGAAGCTAAGAATTTTGGAAAGGGTAACAGAAACAAAGTGGGCATGGGTGTTCTCTGCACCCCTAAGATGACACTAGGGTTGCCAGGCCCAGTCTGGCAGCACTGGAGACCAGGTCTGGAGACCAGGGAGCAAGGATATGGGGGAGGCCATCAGTGATGGCATGATTTCACTTCCAGGAAACCCCAGAAGTGATATCTTGCCTCTTTAGGAATCACTGAAATCTCTATGGTTTTACCAATAGTGATTTTTTTTTTAATATCCTGCTGGTCACTGGAGTATCAACGGGCAAGGCCCACCAGGGGAAAGAGAACTTCCACCCCCGAGTGGGCATACAGCAATCCTTGATGACACTAAGCTATCTGTAAAATGATGCTCAGGGTGACTTTTGAGATTCCTGTTTGGATAAACCATCTGAGGCTAAACTAGCAAAATTTCTCAGAGGGGGTCCCACACTTCTGCAGAACAAAGGGTTATGCAGTGTGACTGGTGACAAGACTTTAGCTATACCACAGAAAAACACTGCTGCCCATTTCTTTTTTTATTCCTTAATTTAAATGTGCATTAGCTGCGCGTCCTACTTCTCCACCCTCACTGTTTCTAATTTTTAATTAGCTTAATTTAACTGGAATCTCTAGATAGGTCACAGCTCTCAAGTTTAATAAAAATGGAGTGAAACAGGCTTAATAGAAATTCATAAATTACCAATGTTCTTTGGAGTAATACATACATAATTTATTTCGGAGCAATGCTCGACACATTTTACTGTATTTGAGTAACTAATTGTGTTGGATATACTGTCCCCATGTGAATATCTTCCCAGATTCCAAGCGGTTCCTGACTTGGCCCTTGGGATTCTTCATTGCTGCCCCCCCCCCCAAAAAAAAAGCCATGGCTTATTGATCGCCCCCTTTCAACACTTTTAATGACAAAAGAACATTGTCTAGGCTGAACTAGAATATTAATAATTACTTTTAACAGGCTGTGGATGGCAGCACTCCGAAGCACAAAAAAAGGTTATTCTAGAAACTATTTCCTTAAAGCAATTCTCAGATAAATTGAAATAACGACCTTATATTAATTATTAATCGAGTGGAGCTGGATGGTTGCTCTGCCTTCGATGTCGCAGAAAGATAAGAATCCCTGGGAGCTTGGAGCATCACACTTGTCCTGTGAACTGTACCGACACTAGGCTTACTTTGTGTTGCTTTTCTCACAGAACGGCATGTCAGCAAGAAGCCGAGAATTAATGAGCCTTCCTTTCTGATGACTGAGTGTTTAGCTGAAAAATGATGTGTCGTATTTACACTGAGCTTGGCAGCTCAGAAGTCAAAAGTTCAGCAAGCGTAATGGTATCGTGGAACAATGAAGGTGGGACGATAGCCCCGAATATCATTGTGGGTTTCTAGCTACTGTCATTGTGTAAAAAAAACCCTCTTATGGAAATGTCACCTGTCTTCTTTTTTTTACCTTCCCCAAAGATGTCTGCAAAAGTTTTGTCTGAAGAGAAGCCTGAATTTCGATGATGGCATCTCAATTGCATGGTTTTTTTTAAGACCCCCGGAGGGGATTGTTTTATTTTTTATAATACTACATAAACTACAAAGAAAAGAAGGGAAGGGGAACTACAACTAAGGAGAAAGAAAAGTAACCCACACTAAACTAAAAACCCAAGAGTAGGAGATCACTACCCTGTAAGACTGCAGTTAGTACTGGGGAAAAAAACTGTTAATAAACAATATACTTTGTGAGATCCTGTCTTTCTAAGCTTATGTGTTAGTTTATCACTTGTTATGAGAAGATTTCCAGAGCATCTCCTCCAGCTGTCTTCGTAAGGGCAATTTTCAGAGTCCTTCCGCATTTAAAGGTAAAGGTTCCCTTGCTCGAAAGCCAGTCGAGTCCGACTCTAGGGTTTCAGTGCTCATCTCCATTTCAAAGCCGAAGAGCCAGCGCTGTCCGAAGACGTTTCCGTGATCATGTGGCCGGCATAACTAAACACCAAGGCGTACGGAATGCTGTTACCTTCCCACCGAAGTGGTACCTATTTATCTACTTGCAATTTCTTGCTTTGGAACTGCTAGGATGGCAGGTTCCGCCTTTACATCTATGCTAATTCTCTCTAAAGTCTTGATGGCTTCTTAGACGTTCACTCGAAATTCTGCAACCCTCCTCCATCTCCAAAGGGATAACACCACCAATCTTAAGCATCTTCCTTCTTGGCCTTATCCTCGGGGCCCAGTGGCATCTCACAGCTTCTTGATCTTTAGGTCAGGTTCAAGCTCTTTTCTATCAGCCGAATTTAAGACAACACTTTCTAAAAACATCTGCCGGGAAGGAGTTAAGTCCTTGTAAATCTTTTCTGTTTCTCTCATGCTTTCCCTCCTTGTCTCTTTGAGATCGCTGTTAGTTTTAGTGTCCATCTCTTTTGCTTTGACAGCCCTCTGTTCCATCTTTTCAGCTATTGTTGCCAACTGCAGCTGCCGGGACACGAGTTGTTGATTTATCTTGGCAAGCTGATGGTTAATACCAACAAGTTGCTCAATAATCGGCTTGGTGGCTTCTGCTATGAGTTCTATAACTTTCACTTCCCTTCTTCTCGCAGTTGTTTTCGCTGATTTTTTTGGAGTGTCCACCATTTTTACACTTTAATTCCAATATAAAATTGTTTTCTCCCCAGCTCTGAAAATCGCTTACATGCTGTTTAGTCGCTTAAATACTCATGGATATCTCCCACAGCTTTTTGCTTCCAAGTATCCATTTAGAATCACCCTCAAAAGCCCTATGGCCTGGGGAGCCTCCCTGACCCCCCGTGGAAGCACTGATCCAGCGGCACCCCTCCCTTCCGCTGCTGTGCGGAGCGCCCTCCCCGAGCCTCGGGAAAGGCGTCCGCCATCGTTGCACCGTAGACCCCGCCTCTCAATTGCATGTTCAGAGTCAGAAATACAGCAGAAGGTTGAAGTTATGAATAAAGGTTGATAGTCCATGCTTGAACCAATCAAGCTGTGAACTTGGATTAACTCATTCTGTTTATGCTTTTGATCCTTTATTTTTATCAATGTTATTATAGTCCACATTTCTCAGCTTGGACTCATGGGGGATTACACAGAGTGAGTCAATACGATCAACGGGATGGTACATTCAATAAACAATGCATTATGATGAGGGTTGTAGAACCAACCAGAAGTCTCAACAACAGAACTGAAGCAAAGTGAAAGTTTTAACATGACACATTAAATAAAGGTAAATGTTCCCTTGCTCGAAAGCCAGTTGAGTCCGACTCTAGGGTTGCGGTGCTCATTTCCGTTTCAAAGCCAAGGAGCCAGCACTGTCCGAAGACATTTCCGTGGTCATGTGGTGAGCATGACTAAACACCAAGGCGCACAGAACACTGTTACTTTCCCACTGAAGTGGTACCTATTTATCTACTTGCAATTTCGTGCTTTCGAACTGCTAGGTTGGCAGGAGCTTGAACTAGAGATGGGAGCTCACTCCATCATGCAGCACACTCGGGTCTTGAACTGCTGAACTACCGACCTTCCACAGCCTGCAGTTCAGCATCTTAACCACTTGAGCCACCACTGATGCAAAAATAATGTAGCATAATCCTAGTTTCAGCAAGCTATACACAATAGTATAGACCACAGTCCCTAGTAATCTATCTAAGGATAACTTTGTGAATCATGTTGTACAATGCTGGTCAAGGTAGTCAGTCAACGGTGGCATGATGAGCCAAGCTTCAGATATACTGGGAGGGCAAAGGCAGATTGAGTGTCATATAAATACCGTCACAAACCAGCTCTGGGTCTGTGTGTTCTTACATGTGTGTTGCATAGTTGCCTGCATGTGAAAGCATGTTTCTCTTCATGCTACCACCCCAAGATATAATACTTGGCCTATCATGTAACCAGTACCTTGGGGAACCCCAGTAAGCCTGCCTCTGAGTAAGTACAAAGGGCAGAGCTTTCTGTTTACTTCCCCCCACACATGCATGCTCTTAGCATGTAAGAATGATCTTGGCATGTGGGTGTCAGGCTCTCCCTGCTGCTCCTGAATGGCGCCCCCGGTGTCCGTGGCGTCAGTGTCCGTGATCCACCTCAGATCAAGGAGACGGTCCTAGGAGTGTTGGGTGCTCAAAAAGGGAGAGGGAGTGCGGGGCCTCAGACAGGCAGGGGACAGGGCTAACATCACTCCAAGAGTCCCTCTGCCAGTGCGCTACTGGATTCTCTTTCTCTCTCAGCCGTTTTCCTTCTCTCTGTACCACAGCCCCAGTCAGCTCCGTAGCACATGCCTCCTCCCTGGCCCCTTTCCCAGCTCTGCCTTTTATCTCCCCGCCCCGCTCCCAGCACCTCCCATCCTCTCCCCGACTCTGGCCCCGCCCTCCTTTATCAGCCTGGACATCGACGGGGCATCTCAGGGGTGACTGCTGGCACCGATTTGCAGCCATTCCCTCTACTCTGTGCCCAGTCTCGTCTCGCCAGTGAAGCCGCCGCCGCCTTCCTCTTCTTTCATGGCATCTTCCCGCGGGTCCCGGCTTTGCCTCCGGGCCTGGCCAACACGGCGGGACTGGGGGGTGTCAGCTGCTCCCGACCCTCTCCAAGGATCCTCGGCGTTTGTTCCATCTGGTAGGTTATGTGTGGGGGGTCCTGAGGAGTCTGTTGAGGGGCCCGGTTCCTGGTCTGTCTGTCCCGCGACCTCCGGATCGGGACAGTGGGAAGGATCCAAATCACAGTCTACTTTCTTAAACAGGAAATAAGTTTTATTACTAAAGATTAAACTAGAGCACATATATAGAAAATAGCAGTCATGTGTAGAGGTTAGATCTGAGCAAAAGAATACAAGAAAAATTGAATCTAGCTATGTTACAGTACAAGCCAGTTACCTTAGATGGAGCAAACACCTCCACCCCCCAAACTCCCTACTGCCCCTTTGCAGAGGAGTCTGGATCCTAGCATAGATCACAGCATCTGGGCAAAATATTGGAACAAAGAACAAAGGGAAAATCCACCTTTTAAACCTTTTTGCCTGCTTTGATGAACACCTCCCTCCAATCCACAGTTAGGAAGCCTGTTCCTTATGGGAGATACCCCAAACTCTTCCAATCAGGTCACCCAGCATGTAGCCTACGTCTCCCTACTCTCAATCAGGGTTTTTTTATGATCGACATTCATCTCTTCCGTTTGACATTTAATCTAAAAGGGCTTAATTAATTAATTATCTTATGGCATTGTGTGTAGAATAGGCAGGAGATCCTAGGATTGTCTGGCAGCTGTAAGTTCTAGATCCTAGCATTGTGGGGAGCTAGTGGGGAGCTAGACTTGTTTTTAAGGGCTGAGAGCACTCTGAAAGAACTGGGATGGGCCCAAGGTCACCCAGCTGGCTTCGTGTGGGGGACTAGGGAACTGAACTGAAGAAATGTGCGTGCACACAAAAGCTTATACCTTGAATAAAACTTTGTTAGTCTTAAAGGTGCCACTGGACTCAAACTTTGTTTTCCAGACTCTAGCTGTAATTTTTCTGGGTCTACAAAGAGACTGAATAAGGAATGGCTTACAATATATTTAATTTTAACAGCAACTAAAACTGCAGTCTCTAAGCCTTGTTCTAGAACTAAGGTCATGTGATCTTAGGGCAGGTCCTCAAATTACCAGTTCTTTAGTACTGTCAAATACAAAGGAATGTCTCGAAATTATAGTCCTGTTGCTACATTAAGCAAATGCACCCATATATTTCTTTTAATGTCCATTTATGTTTTTGGCAATGGTTTCAGTTCTTTGCCTGTCAGAGCTGGTTTCATACATTTATTTGTACTGTGTCCTATGGGTATTTATGCAATTTATACTGTATACTTACAATGTACATAATTTTTATATATAATATCTGCATAATATATAAAAATAACATTCTGGAATATGTACACTGTAGGAGGAAAATTTGGTGCAAAGAAACAGAAAATCGTAGAAAATAAAGAATCACAGGCTTGATTCTGACAAAGGGAAAACAAAGCAGATTGAAACAGTCGGGATAAGACATTTGAAATAATTTCTACTGGCATCAGCCAATCAATACATGGTGAGTCGGCTATGCACTGTTGACACAATGTATTCTGCTTGTGATAAACTTGCAGAATGTGTTTTTCTCGGTGGTGCAGAATAGTGAGTTTGACTGTGAGTTATCTTTAAGTGTGTTGTTTTTATTCATAGCCAAAACTATCACATACAATCTAATTGAAGCATTTGATTCAAATGTGCCTCATCATGGGAGGATTTTATAAAACATCCAGAAAACTGTGATGAATTCATTACAAAGCAATCAAAAGACAGTACCTGTATTTATAAACTGATATACAAAGAAAGAGGAAAGGACCCAAAGATGATGAGTTATTGATGAGCTCATTGACAGAGATAGTTTCATATGAAAAGCAAGGTAAATTATTTGAGGGAATGGGAGGAAAATCCATCGTCTTCACAATAATCTGCAAACAATTCAGTTGTCACAGAAGACATACCGGTAGTGTGCAGCTTTACAGATTCCCATTATGTCTTTTTGCAGTCAGAGATATGGGATCGACAGAGACATATCTGAATGATTACACGACAAGGGATTTTAGTCTGTAGTCAGGATGCTCAGTTTGTTATGTAGCTGCAATGGCTCTGTGTCTATGGTCAGCCTAGGAAAACAGATGTGACTCGTGTGCCTGAGATGAGCTCAGCACCTTGTAGGGTTGCCAGGTCCCCTTGTCATGCCGGCAGGGGAATTTGGGGGGTGTTCCGGGAGTGGGCAGGATGTCCCCGATGTGATGATGTCACCCAGAGGTTACATCATGTTGGCAATGCTGCTCATCGCTGGCGTCACCCAACCAACCCATGTGCAAAGGTGAGCAAGAGGACCAGAGCAGGGAAGCACAAAGGAATGGGGTGGGGCAGCAGCAGTAGCAGGCAGTTCACCCCCACCCCCCCGATGCCCAGGGCATGCACTTACCAGGCCAGTGAGCCTTGCAACCACCCAGTATCTTGGGCACCTATCTGCTTCACCAGGCAGTCCCATGTGCTGCATATCCCCTGGTGGGGCAAGAATGTGAGGCAGACCTTGCCAGGGCTGAGGAGCTTTTGAGTGCCACCACTTTTCCTCACAGCCCACCTCACTGCTGCTGTGGCCAGTCTCCAAGCCAAGTGGCACAGTGCAGAAAGCCTCATCGTGAGCTGCAGAGCCACTGAGCGAGCAGGCCAGCTGCTGGTGCTGCCACTGGCACCGAAGGTGCTGGTGCAGTGAGGGGGGCTGTGCCCAAGAGAAGGTGGGACAGGGTCACAGGGCGAGCAGCCCTTCGGTTGCCCCAGCAACAAAGGCAGTGGCTGTAAAGGCAGGGCTGGTCATAACTGAGTCTGGCTTCCCAGCCGCTGGACACCTGAGCCTGTGATGCAGCTCATCTTCAGGTTACACTAGCAAGCCACAAAGGGGGAGGGGAAACGCCAGGGGCAAGATCAGGGGCAAGGCTCCTTCCCTCCATCTGATCAGCTGACTGCTCACAATGGCTGACCAAGGGTGTGCGGGGGAGTGACAAGAGTGAGGATCCCTCCCTCCATTGCAGTGTTGTTGTGTGTCCCAGCTGGCCTTCCTGGTGCGGTGATCAGTACGGGAGGTGGAAGGATTCCTGTGTGCCTCACCCTCTGTGCGTCCACCTTCCCAGCCTTTGTCCCGGAGTCACCAATCAATGCTCCCTCTAGGCCGTGGAGTCTTGTGAGCAGACAAATCTCCTTTGTGAGCCACTGGCATAAATCAGTTTCCTCTGGAGCCCTCCTCCCTGAGCTAAGACAAAAATGTGTGAGCTGGAGGCTAAAAAATAGTGAGCTAGCTCACACTAACTCAGCTTAGAGAGAAGACGGGTCGCCATGTGGGTAAGAGAGCAGCCCACAGTCAACCCAACACATTGGTGTTTGGGAGTGGGGTTTCCCCCACTGGCCAGCTGGCTGGCAGTGGACAGAAGCCCTGAAAACCAAAAGAACCCCCACCCAGACCTGGGGAATGGGCGCTCTAGCACCTTGTAATGCAGTCAGTTGCCAGTCATCAACCTAACTGTGGGGATAGGAAAATCTCTGCTGGGAACAGGAAAATTTCTGCAGGGCACACCCGGAGAAGCTCCTGTCCTTACAGGGAGAGGCTCCTGTTTTCACAGGGAGGTGGCAACGGGAGAATTGGCAAGCAGGACATATTCTTTGCTGAATCTGCATAAGTCTGTTGTTTTACTGAAGAGTACAATGAATTGCTGAGAAGCACAAAAGCTTTGCAACATTCAAAGATAATCTTCTGTGAGAAGAACGTTCTGTATTCCTAACACAGAAGCTTCATAAATGTAACACTTTCGCTGTACCATGAATGAGCTTGCTTTTCCTTCTCTTTTTTTTGTTAAAAAGTTTTATTTTTGGATATAACAACATGTTCAGTATTATTTCAATTAATCCATATCCATATTCCCACTCCTCCCTGCCCCTCGCGTTGGCTTCCCGCAATGCTTCTCCCTTTGTCCCACCAGTATATTTCCAGATAACATTAATTTATCTCAATATTGCTCTAAACATAACACATTTTGTTTTACATCCCAGTTTTTCTCCAAATAGTCTTTAAAGTCGTTCCATTCTTCAAAAAATTCTTGATCTTCTTTGTTGTTCAATTTTCTTGTGATTTTATCCATCTCTGCCATGAACAGTACTTTACGTATCCCTTCATCTATTTCTGGTATTCTCTCTTGCTTCCAACATTGTGTATATACCATTCTTGCCGTCATTATCAAGTACCAAAGCATAGTCTTTTTTGTTACATTTACTTCTTCCATTTTAAATCCTAAGAGTAGAATTTCTAGTTCTTTTTTAAATGTACTTTTTAAAAAATTTTGCATTTCGCTATGAATTTTTGTCCAAAAATCCACAGCTTTCGCACAAGTCCACCACATATGGTAAAATGAACCTTCATCTTGCTTTTCCTTCTCTAAATAAAGCGCTGCTGACAGGCAGTTCTACAGAACAGTTGGGGCCAGTTCTACAGAACAGTGGGCACCAGGAAACAGGTGGACACTACAGCACAGCAGGGGACTGCTGAAATAATGTTTGTTTTGAGGTCATCATTTGCCATTGGATGTGGAATAGCGTGGTATAGCCCAGTCTCATCTCTCAGAAGCTCAGCTCTTGTCCGCTGGGTCATACTTGGATGGGAGACCGCCAAGGAAGACTCTGCTGAGGGAGGCAATGGCAAAGCCACCTGCGCTTCTCACTTGCCTTGAAAGCCCCTTGCTACACTTGCCATAAGCTGGTTGTGATTTGACAGCAGACATGCTTGTGTGATTGCTTCGTGTTGACAGGAATGTTCCTGAAAGGGCACATTTGTCAGTTTTTGATATTTACTTCAGCTTGCAAATGCTGCAAATGGTATTGGAAAACATCATATTCAGGTCTTCCTGTTTTGTCTTTTCAAGAACCGTATAACAAACACTATCAACTAATGGAAAAAAGAAACAGGCATTATTATTTTTTAAATATCATTTCAAAGTGTCTAGGCCAAACACACAAACCTATTCGTTTTAATCCCTAGTGACAGGATTTTATGGGGAACAATAAAGGGGACATAAAATAATGCTGATAACATCTCTTCACATTAACAGGAGTTTGTGAGTGGTGCGAGGGTGCTGCTGGAGAGGGGAGGGGAGGGCGGTGTTATTTGACCATTAAATTAATGGAGCCGATAAACAGAATTGTCTTGGTGACACAAAACGGAAGGCTTCCTGTTTTTATTTGAATCATTTTGAACATGACATTTCTAATGTACAGAACTATCATGTTGAACAGAGCTTTTTATTATTTGTATACTTGATTTCAATTGTAAAAAAAATGATTTACTTTTCTAAAGCAGGTAAATAGAAATGTCATTTCTTAATGACACAGAGGGATATTGAAAGGGAGCAGGGAATTCAGAGATCTTTCAAGAAGAGCCAGGTTGTTTTTGTTTTTCAGGTCTGAGCCCCTACTTTCTGCTTCTGGCATACATTCCCACAATACCCAGAATTTCTGGGATCTAACCTAGCAGAGTCTTTCAACACGCGATTAGAAGTTAAAATTAACAGAATGCTCCTCTGTGAGCATGATAGGAGAGTATGTACAAAGGCTCTCACACAGTCCACCATGCCTACAACACGACTCAAGACAGTGATCCCCATTCTGGGGATCATGGGTGCTCTGACACCCATCAATGACTTTCCTGACATCCATTTGCTTCATCCTCAAAATAGATAGCCAGGTCCTGGCTTTCCTCCCTCTTTCCTTCTTCCTCCACCTTTCATCCTGGAACAGGAGTGGCTTCAGAATAACCCAGGAGGCATCACCTTTGTGCCTGCTGGGAGCATCCATTCAGGAACAGCTGCCTGCATCACTGGAGGATGCTTGGCTTGCAACCTCCCCATGGTCCAGATTCCTGTGTCATGACTAGGTAAGACAGCCAGTGAAGAGAGCATTGCCAGGGGTCACGGGTGACAGTTGGGGGGAAATCTCTTTTTTATGTAAGTTACTGGAGGCTTGATTCGAACAGCCAGGGTGGCTGTGGTTTCCAGCGAGGAGGAGGAGGAGATTGGATTTATGCCCTGCCCTTCACTCGGAGTCTCAGAGCGGCTTACAATCTTCTTTCCCTTTCCCTCCCCACAACAGACACCCTGTGAGGTAGGTGGGGCTGAGAGAGCTCTTTCCAGAACTGTCCTTGAGAGAACAGCTCTGACAGAACTATGGCTTGCCCAAGGTCATCCAGCAGCTGTAAGTGGAGGAGTGGGGAATCAAACCCGGTTCTCACAGATTGGAGTCTGCACACTTAACCACTACACCAAACTGGCGCAAAGAATACCAAGCAAAGAATACCAAGCAAAGAATACCAAGTAGCTGTGTTAAGGGAAGGCCAGCTAGCTGTATTATTTTTATGTGTTATTTTGATAGCTCCTTTGTAAACATGGAAGCTTGAGTTTACTGCTTAAGCCAAGTGTTTAAGACAAAACTAGACAAACTATTTTTTTACAATAGACACTACTGCATCCCCAATAGGTCAAACAGTGCCCTCTAGAGGCCATTTTGTCTCAGAAAAATAGTGCAGAGGAAAGTTAAGGCTCCCCACCACCACCATGGTCCCAGTCCCAATTGAGGCACCACATACCTGGGAACTGGATTTCTAACAGTGAGACATGTGGCTTATGGTGTGGAGTTAGTTTGCACAGCGGTTTTGGGGGACAAACTTAGGGTGGTTGAGTTTGTCTTACCTGTGACTGATCTAGGTATCCACATCTTGGCACATCATACTGAAAAAGAGCCAAAATAACCTGAGACCCTCTTTTACTAAACCATGAGTGAGGAAATCCAAGGTATTCCCCTTCAGTAAAGTCAAAGCCTTAGTGGCGATAATATTAATCAATCCTGAAGACAGGGAGGTAGCAAGGGGAGGTCAAAGAGTACTGGTGTGGGCCCTTTCCCTCAGTCATGGCAACTCCTCCAAGAGTTGGTGCTGAAGACCAGGCTATGCCGTCAGAGTGGGTTGTTGCACATGGCACATGTCATGGCCCCCAGCCCTCATAGAAGCCTTTTTTGTGGTGGTAGAGGATCCAGGTTCTCAAAATTCCAAAAGTCCTCATAGGCTCAACAAGACTGAAAACCCCTCATTCAGGCCATATATGCCTTATCCTTGCCCATGTCCACTTGACCATCTGATGAACACTGTCAGATTGGGACCAACCAGAAAATATGATTAAATTGCTATCATCATCTGTGAGCTATAATGGCTATTTCAAGGTAAAAGTCCTATTTAGAAACCTAGAACCATGAGAGATCTCACTAAAGGTGGAAGAGTAAGATGATATTAAATTGATGAAATGACAAAGAGTCTCATGGCACCTGAAAGACACCAGATGGACTTACACATTGCTGAACATTGCACTATCATTGTGCTATCATAATTATTCACTTCCAGGATTGTCTTAATCATACAAAATCCAGAAGTGAATGGTTACTCTAGGACAATTATAGGGAAATATATAATGATGTGTAGGACCACCCTAGGGGGTTGGACTAGATGGCCTGTGTGGTCCCGTGACCCCTTCCAACCCTATGATTCTATGTATTGTGACATGAGCTTTCACGAACCAGAGCCCATTTTGTCAAATGTGACATAACATCTGCTTTAACTGACCTTCATTCCCTGGCCCACTCTTCAGGTTACTGGACTGAAAGAGCTTCTTATTCGTAGAAAAGCAAAACCAGTCTTGTTTATCTTATTGTACTGATATTAGCCAAACAGTTCCATAAACTGCAGCTGCTGCAGAATGTGGTGGCCCATCTGTTGGTTAACGGGGACAGCTGATCACTCTACTCCTCTCCATTTGCACCAATCGCTTCACTCTATGAATGAATAAATGTTTCCTATTTTACATATATTTTACACACAATTATGTTTCTGTCAACTATTTCATTTTTATACTTTTCACTGTTGGTCCTGTAGCTTTAATTGTACTGTGTATGCACTGTGTGCATTTTTAGATGGTATCTCTGCACTCATTGGGTGTCATGCATATGTGTAGCTCTGCTTTATTAGTGCACAACTAACACTGGCAAATAATGTACATCTTACCAGAAAGATTCAGAAAGACAGAGAGAAAAGAAAGTGGTAGAAAGGTAAAGTAACACAAGTTTGGTTTGTACAAGGAAGAGGCAAAATTGAGACAGGAACTGTATGGTTGAAACTGTAGATATGAGAAATTTCAAGTAATCACTACTGAGTGAAAGATGTTTGTTTTGATCTTTCAACCCCTTAACAGCTTTAGTTCTGCATAACACAAGGAGTGTATCCTCCAATAGTTATTTATTTGATTTTTCTCTAGTCTGGAACACAGAGACCATACAGCAGGTCTTCCTTGCTTGCGGTACCAGCATGTGGTATAGTGGTTAAGAGCAGTGGATTCTATTCTGGAGAACCAGGTTTGATGCCCCACTCTTCTCCAAGAAGTCTGCTGGGTGACCTTGGGCCAGTCAAAGTTCTCTCAGAACTTTCTCTGCCCCACCTACTTCACAAAATGCCTGTTGTGGGGAGAGGAAGGAAGGCAATATGTTTTACAAGTGTCATCCTTTCAGTCATGAAAGAGTTAAACTGAAGTTTCTGTAAATTAATGATAGCAAGTTAGCATAGATCCAATTAGGTGTCAAGTAGAATCTTCCTGGCAAAGAAGGAGAGGTTTTATTCTTAATGAGGTGACTTTAAGATTGACTATTGGCTGATCAATATATTGGGGATAATTTGTGCCATTCTGCATGCACTCAGAGACAGGGGGTGGAGCCTTTTGGGGGAAACTTCCACTTTTTTGTTCTTAGGGTAAGTATGTGTGAGAAACAGAGAAAACAAAAATTGAGATTAGAACCAGAAAGATGAGTTAGGCTCTGGTCACACGGGAGGATAAGCCCCGCAAAACAGAAAGGTTGAGGGCGGATTAAACTGGTGTGATCAGATGCCAACATCTGGCAAGCGTTGCACCCCCACCACCAACCCGTCCCTTCCAGCTAAAGATGCGGATCGAAAAGAGAGTAGTGAAAGAGATGACATGCAGCAACAGTGGCCGTGGGATCGCCGCCGCACGGTTATCCTGTAGTAGTAATGGCAAACTGTGCATGTGCACAACTGCTGTGGCTGGCCCTCCTCGCCCTTCTTAGAGTCACTTTCCCTGCAGCATGTGATCGTGGCTGCCGGCAGAAGCGTAGAGCCTCGGGGGACCTGTCTGATCCCACTGCCATGCTTCTGTTTGTTCCGGCTCTAAAAAGCCACACTTCTGCCACGGCTTTTCCCGCTCGTGTGACTGGGGCCTTTGTTAGGCTGTTGGTTTTTTTCTTTCCAATGTAACCCTTTGCCTAATTTTTTATAGTAAACTTTTTCTTAGAAGCTCAACACACACGTGACTGTGATGCATTATTCCACAGTGCTTTATTCACTCTGCCAAATATTCAACATGTAAGGTTATGAGTACCAGAATACAGTCATGTGTGTTTTAGCTTGCAAGCAACAGCAAGCAGACTGTTTTTGAGAGGAATCAACCTTTTGTTTTTCTTGGATGCCTT
>NW_015172035.1:436817-447258 GCF_001447785.1 Gekko japonicus | reverse complement strand
TCTGAAGTGAGATAGCAGGAAGATATTTCTTTTGTTTGACTTATGTCAAGGAGAAGGAAATGAGTGCGTCAGCAGAGAAAGGAGAATTTAAACTGCGTGCCTGCCAGAGAGATGTCTACTGATCATGAAAGCAACACAGCTGATCAAGCTGTAAGTGAAAATACCCCCTCCCTCTACATTCCAAAGTTAAGTGACCAGAACTACCTAATGTGGAAATCAAGAGTTCTGTGTGCACTGGAGCATCAGAGAGCATTGCATGCTATTAAACATGATCCCCCTCTGGATCCAAGAAAAAGGGATAAATTCCGAGAAGCTGATGTAAAAGCACGCTTTGTAATACTAACCTCCATAACTGATAAAGACTCTTGTGGCTAGCTGTAATTCTGCTAAAGAGCTTTGGTTTAAACCGGCGGGGAAATACTCAAGAAAATTGGACAAGTATGTGCAATTTTTAAGATGGAAACTGTATAATTTTAAGCTGCTTGAGGGACGGGAAGTTTCTGCACATTCAGATACCATAATAGAGCAAGTAACGAAACTCCAGGCTGCAGGAGTGGAGCTCATGCTAGGAGAAATCAATGCTACAATTCTGAACTGTTTCCCAAACTCCTATTCAGATTGCAGTCTTGGAGTCAAGCGATCAAATAGATATTGACTATACTATGAGTTACCTCTGAGATGAGGGTACAAAGAGATCAGTTACAGAGGCAACAGGAGCTATGTCTGTTTTAAGACTGAAGCATGGAAATGTCAGTGTTGTGTGCTATAATTGCCAGCAGAAGGGGCACATTCAAAATTTTGTAAAATAAAGAAAGCATGGAGCAGCAAGGGGGAAAGGAATGCACATGCTTCTCACACACAATGTAGTTCCAAGCAAAGAGAGAGCCAAATGTAAACAAGAAAGAACCAGTGCCCAGCAGTTTATATATGTTGTTTCTGATAAAGACTCAAATGTGAAGCATTTTTGGCATTTAGATTTTGGATCTTTCTTTCACCTTTGCCATGATAAAAGTTGCTTTGCGGAATTGAATTAAGAGAGTGGGCAGGATTTGATTCAAGCAGATGGAAGTCCATTGCCTGTAGAAGGAACTGTGACAGTTAAACTGAGAGTCTTCAATGCTACTGGAGAGATTATTTAAATTATTTTAAAGGACTGTGTTTTGCTCCACAAGCTAATCAAAATTTGTTGTCTGTTGAAAGGATTGTGAGGAAGGAAAATCAGTTTTTGATCAAAGAGGATGTGTGTATCATTTTTCATCCTGAGTTACTACTTGAAGCATGTTGATAAATCAGTATATCATGCAAGGGCAAATAAATGCTCCCATTCTAACTGCATCCTAGCATGGCACAAGAGACTGGGACACAGAAATCTTTAGTCTGTGCAGAAGCTGTTGCAGGAGTGTGATACTGAAATAACTGAATGTGATCAAATGCAAGTTTGTTGTGAAATATGCTTGAAGGCTAAGGGGACTGCTCTGAGTTATAAAGGGTAACAGGCTGTGCACAATGAGAAGCTGTTACATAAAGTCTACTCAGATTTCATCCTTCAGTTGGTGGGAATAAATGCATTTTGACTTTCGTGGATGCTGGAACTCATTTTATTTATGTCTATCTGATAAGATAAGGTGCTAGAGAAATTCAAGAATTATGTTGCTGTGAAAAATAAGTTCAATAAAGGTCCAGAGGTCCTGTTTACAGACAATGGGGGAAGGAATATTCTAGCAGTGAGTTCCAAAGATTCCTGGAGGAGGAGGGAATAGAACATAATGCAAGTGTGGCTTATTCTCCTCAGCAAAATAGCTCAGCTGAGCACCTTAATAGAAGCCTCCAAGAGATGGTGTGTTGCCTACTCTTACAAGCTGGTCTGCCTGACCCTTGCTGAGCAGAAGCAATAAATACAGCAGTTTACCTGCACAACAGAATTCCTTCTTAAGTTACAGGGCAAACACCATTTGAACTGTGATTTGAAAGGAAACCAGGCTTAAAGCATTTTAAGGTATTTGGCTCTAAAGCATATGCCCATATACCCAAGGAAAGAAGGGGAAAGTTGGACCCCAGAGCTGAAGTGGGAATCCTTGTTGGATATGATCAAGGTGGAAAAGGATATAGAGTTATGAATCCTAAGATGCTTTTGGTTAAAGTATGCAATGTGGTGCATATTGATGAGAGCAATGTATTCCAAGCTTCTAACAAATAGCGTCCACAGTGCAAACCAGCCAGGAAACTGAAGAAGTCTCTTTCATTGATGTGGTCAAATGGCTACATGCCAGGACTGCCAATCAACAGGAAGGTCAAAAAGAGACCCCACAATCAGAAGGGGAGGCAAGAGTACTCAGGAGGGAAAAAGAATACAATAATGTGACAGTATAGACAACTTAGACCATAACAAGCTCATCAACCTCTTAGGGAGGCAAGGGAAGCTGGGCCAAAGAAGGCAGAGACTACTGTGAGACAGTCACAAAGAAGTAATAAAGGGGTACCACCACAGAGGTTTTCTTTTTGTGCAAATATGCAACCTATGAATGAATCCTCAAGCTGGAAATAAATGATTGAATTGCCTGCACATGGAATACACAGATGGGTAGAGGCAGCAGATGAAGACTTTGAATCCTTGCAAAGGAATCAAACAGACACTTACTGAATTACCCCCTGGAAGAAAAGCAATTGGATACAAATAGGTATTCAAAGTGAAGCACAATACTGATGGAAGTGTGGAGAGAGGGGGAAAAAGCACATTTGGTGGCAAAAGGATTTACACAAAGATCCGGGACTGACTTTTCTGAAACTTTTTGCACCTGTTGTCAAGTACACCTCCATCAGGACTCTTCTAAGTATAGCAGCATCAAGAGGCATGCACATTGAACACCTAGACATTAAATGGCATTCTTCAATGGAGTCTTGTCTGAAGAGATCTACATGGAACAACCAGATGATTTTTAAGAGAAAGGTAAAGAGAATCTTGTGTGCAAACTTTAAAAGAGCATTTCTGGACTTGAACAAATGGCCAGAGCGGAATGAAAAATTATCTATGCTGCTATAAAATCAAAAGTCTAACAAGGAAAGGCAGAACATTTTCTGTTTACAAGACTAGTTGGATACATGAAGCCTGACTGGGGTGAAAACAAAACTGACTATAGGTCAATGAGCGACTACCTGTTTTTTCTGTGGAGAGAGCCTGATCAGTTGGACTAAACAAAAGCAAACATTAGTTGCCAAATCAGCTACTGAGGCTGAATATGTATCTGCTTCAAATACATGCAGTGAACTTGAGTGGATTAACTATCTACTGAAAGACTTTAGTGTAGATGGGCCTAAGCTAATAACCTTATTTGAAGACAATCAGGCATGCATAGCTCTATCCAAGAGTGAAAGCATAAAAACAAGAAACAAGCATATTGCTGTCAAATATAATTCTGTGAGAGAGATGCAGCAAGAAGGCTGATTGATCTCAAACATTGTCCTTCAGAGGAGATGGTTCCTGACATACACACCAAGCTACTTGCTAGAGGGAAGTTCGAGTACCTGCACAAGAGACTGGACCTTCACAATTTCAGTATATGACACTTGAGAAGAGGTGTTGGACTTTGCAAGTGTCATCCCTTCAGTCGTAAAGGGGTTAAGCTGAAATTTCTGTAAGCTAATGATAGCAAGTTAGCACAGAGCCAATTAGGTGTTGTTGAGTAGAATCTTCCCACCAAAGAAGGGGAGGTTTTGTTCTTACTGAGGTGACTTTAAGATTGACTATTGGCTAATCAATACATTGGAGATTGTTTGTGTCTTTCTGCACGTACTCAAGGTGTGGAGCCCTTGAGGGAAACTTTCAGTTCTTTGTTCTTTGGGTAACCCTTTCCCTAATTTTTATAGTAAACTTTTTCTCGGAAGGTAAACACACATGTCTGTGATGCATAATTCCAGTGTGCTTTAATCACTCTGCTAAATACCCAACACGATTATAAGCCACTTTCAGACTCTCTAGGGTAGAGAAAGGTGGGATATGAAAATAAACTCTTCTTCTTTGCAGTCCTCTTCCTAGAGAGCTCAAGACAGTTCCCCCCATATGGATTTCACTGCTAAGTGAAACTGTTCTGTTCTCTTAAGCTTTTGCTGGTTTGGGTTAGCTACTGCTGCAGGCTGGGATTTATGCTGCTTTTTGAATTGGGAAGTTTCCACATGGGGAGGGGCTTGTGTGGTTTCTCTGTTGCTAGTGCAGTTGCAAAAAAAGTACAGTGGCAACTTGGCGACTGCATCACAGGCAGAGGTAATTTTGGGGGGGAACGTGGGGGAACGCAGTTCCCCTGGGTGAGGTGCAGGGGGCGGGGCACATGACGAAGCCCCTCCCCCTGCTTCCGGCTGCCCCGCTTCCAGCCCTCATTCAGCCAGGAGGAGGCAGGAGAAGAGGGAGGGTAAGTTGCTTCCTCCCCGCCTCTCCCCACCCCTGCCTGCCTGGGGCCAGGGAGGGCCTTGGCGGGGCTTCCTCGCACTCCTGCTGGCCTTGCAGGTCCACCGCCGGGCCCCTGATGTCAGGGGGTGTGGCATATGCTAATGAGTTATGCTAATGAGTTCCCCTAGCTCTTTTTCTACGAAATGACCCCTGATCACAGGTTTCCCTGCCCCAGTCCCCAAACAGTGCCCCCCTCCCCTCCATGGCCACCAGAGCTTTTGTATTATTATTTTTTAAAACAAAAAAACCTGCACTTGAATATTGTTATACTGATATATATTGTAACAATATAATGGTGTATTGATATAATGGTATTCTAGGGCCTATATTTTTTTAAAAAAAGAAAAGGGCCCCCCCAGTGGCAGGAGAGAATATGGCTGTTGGATTCCCCAACAGCACTGAATCCAGGGCAAATAACCTGTGTAGACATGGCCTTGGTTGGTTTGATATTTAATTGAATGAATTTACTTTGTTTTTAAATTATTCTGGTGGTTAAGGTTTGTACATTTCCCTAAGCACTTTTTAACTGCAAAGGAGACCAAGCAGCATGATTAAAACAAATGGGAGGATAATATTTTCTGGCTTACATGAAGTGTCTGTAGAACATTGGTGATGTTACCATCCCCACTCCCTAAATTATTTACAAAAATCCTTTCCAGGTGGCTAACAAAGACTCAACCCCTTCTTGAACGGAACTGCTGTTTTGCTTCCCAGGTTTCCATCACCAGGAAAGTAATTGGTGAGACAAAAATAATAATAATCAGGGCCTTGATAAAAAAATATGATCCTTCAGCAGAGTTATTGTCCTCATAAATACTTGACGTGGCAAAAAAACAAAGCTGCAACTTTCAAATTTATCTTCACATCTTGTGGAAGGAAGAAAATTGTTTAGAAAGAAAGAAACAATGTTGCCATACCAGAGCCAAAGAAGTATATTAATGAAATGGATTTGTTAATAAGATACTTAGAACGCAAATACACATTACACACAAATAAATGTAACATAGCCTCAAACTGTTTAAATTGAAAGGCAGCTGAGGTGGGGAGGATAATTTTCATTTGCAGGATTAAAGGGGGAAGAAGAGGGCATGGCAGCCCTTATAAATGTTCTCTCAATTCCAAATGTCATCTCATAAGCTATGCTTCCCACCACAGTGTTCCAGACTTATGTTTATCCTTGGAAGCTCACATCTAAAACCTCACATATTGTACCGGCTTGCTGTTTTTATTTCTGTTAGCCAAATTTCCTGGCAGAGAGCCAGTTTGGTGTACTGGTTAAGTGTGCGGACTCTAATCTGGGAGAACCGGGTCTGATTCCCCCCTCCTCCACTTGCGCCTGGCTGGATGACCTTGGGCAAGCCGTTGCTCTGATAAGAGCTGTTCTTGAAAAAGAGCAGTTTCTGTCAAGCGCTCTCTCAGCCCCACCTACCTCACAGGGTGTCTGTTGTGGGGAGGGGAAGGGAAAGGAGTTTGTAAGCCGCTCTGAGACACCTTTGGGTAGTGAAGGGCGGGGTATAAATCCAATCTCTTCTTCTTCTTTTCTTCTTCTTCTTCTATATCTTAATAAAAATGGGGAATTATGAATATTAATTGGCAATAGGCATTAACTATGGGATCAATAGAGGAGCTGCGGTGGCTCAAGTGGTTAAGACGCAGAACTGCAAGCTGTGGAAGGTCGGTAGTTCAGCAGTTCGAGACCCGGGTGCCGCATGACGGAATGAGCTCCCGTCTCTAGTTCCAGCTCCTGCCAACCTAGCAGTTTGAAAGCAAGAAATTGCAAGTAGATAAATAGGTACCACTTCGTTGGGAAGGTAACAGCATTCCGTGTGCCTTGGTGTTTAGTCATGCCGGCCACATGACTACGAAAACGTCTTTGGACAGTGCTGGCTCTTGGGCTTTGAAATGGAGATGACCCTAGAGTCAGATTCGACTGGCTTTCGAGCAAGGGAACCTTTACCTTTACGTTTTATGGGATCAATAACCTATGTTTATGGAAGTCCAACTTAGCCAGATCCCAGAAATAGACACTGAGACTAGATCTTAAAAAGCAGTGATTTCTTTTACTGAAAGGATTCTCAAACACACAATATAAAATCAAACATACACACATAATACAGATCTAGGAAATGAGATAGAAAGGTACAGAGACGTTTACATTAGCAGGAAATATCTTTGGTAGGCAATACTTTACCTGTCCGACATGGCAAGTTGAATCTGCAGCGAAAAAGGAAATAATTAGAGGAGGGAAATTGTGAGTTGCCAGCAACACATGTGGGAAGGCTCCAAACTGTGCAAGGAATGGAACCAGCAAGATAGGGTGGGGTTAGGAGGATAGAAATGAGAGAACAATAAGATGATGCTCTCTTTTTATACCCTAAAATGACCGGGAGCTGATGCTCCTTTAGTCACGTAGTCCCCATGAACTATAACTACTGTTAATGGGCCAGGGAAAAGGGATTAATTGTTAGGCAATTGAAATAGTTTTAGACTAATAGTGACTCCTCTTATGGTGGAAGGGGAGAGACAAGAGATAGAAAACAAAAGTAATGTCCCAACTCCATTGCTGGTAGTTTCTGTTAAATCAGGTGGTAAACACCTGTGTTAGCTGGAAGAGTGACTGCTCACTAATCCTATCATGAAAGGAATTCTTTTGTTGAGGTTGAAGTTGCCTACGTGCTTCACCTGGATATGTCAATATGCAAATGGGGGGAAGGTGCCTGCATGATGGAGAAGAGAGCTTCTTATGGCATTTGTGAAGGAATGTCCTGGTTCCCTTTGCAGAGCAAGGTTTCTCTTCAGTAAACTGCTCCTGGCTCCATGTGTTTGCAGGGTCAGGGAGGTTGGCTTACTTTCAGGCATCGGGCTGCAGAGGTGCAGGAGCAGTAATGCAAAGGACACACTAGGAGCCAAACAGTATAAAACATAGGGGATTTAAGATCAGATCCCATGATGTGCAGTTTAGCCCCCATAATCAGTCGTTTATGTGAATTCTGGTAGTGTTGTTGGAAAAAGAGTATAATGTCTCCCATACCATATCTGTGTTTGAAAAGACCTTGATAAGGTTGCTTTTGGCTCCCAAATACTTTCATGTTGGGAGAATTCTATTAAGGAGGTAATTCCCAAACCTGCATGTATAGCATGCTCATTTGCCATGAAAGAAACGCGAGTGTGCCACAGGAAATAAATAAATTAATTAAAAATTCACATGAGCCCAAAGTATTTCCTTACAGAAGAGGTTTCATGTTGTGTCTCTGCATGTCTGAATGAACTAACCTTGTCTCTTTCCAATCTATTGTGTCTCCATGTTACCCATCTCCAGAGGAGGCTGTTGCACCTCCAAAAAAGACCCACCCTAAGAGGCACTGAAATCAGTCATTCACATAGAACATAATACCCATAAAAATAGAAGGTCCTCTGTTGAAAGTTGATTCTTGTGAATACTCTAAAAGTAAATATGTTTAAAAGAAAAGTGCATTTAAAAAGAAGAAGAAGAAGAAGAAGAAGAAGAAGAAGAAGAAGAAGAAGAAGAAGAAGAAGAAGAAGAAGAAGAAGAAGAAGAAGAAGAAGAAGAAGAAGAAGAAGAAGAAGAAGAAGAAGAAGAAGAAGAAGAAGAAGAAGAAGAAGAAGAAGAAGAAGAAGAAGAAGAAGAAGAAGAAGAAGAAGAAGAAGAAGAAGAAGAAGAAGAAGAAGAAGAAGGAACCTCTAAGCTTTCAGAATTCAGGGGGACAATGCAGTAAGGACACCTTCATCCCATGAAAATGCAATAAGTATGGTTAGTGTTTGCATTCAACTGAGAGCCATTTTGCAAAGTCCTACTCACAGGGAAGTGCAATGAAATGGAACAACTGTCAAGGTCTGTTTAATTTACAGGACATTCAGCCTTGAGTGTGTCCCTTTCAGTTTTCCAAAGCATTATCTTTCATTTTCCTAATTGGTAGTGCAGAAAAGGCTAAATGCGAAGTCACGAAATTAATTTAGATATGATACCCTGGATCTCCATTTCTTTAATTCAGGTTGACACATTCAATTATGGGTCACTCTATCAATGGTGTTGGGCTCAAGGAATGTCACCGAAGAGGCTAATCAGTGCTTACAAACTGTGGATCGTGGGGGGGAGGCGCTCAACTACTAAAAGAGAGGAGGGGAAGTAGTGATTCTTCCAGTCCTCCACAGTATTACACATTTCCTTTATCAAGAGAAACACAAAATTACAGGCCCAGTCTTTGGTTTTGGTAATTCCATACTTCCTTAATCAACATGTTTTAGAAAATTAATATTCTGGGTACCTGGATACCTACAGACCTAGGATTCTTGGTTTAAGTCTTTGCTGTGAGGCCTTCGTTTTGCCCCAGTCCCCTAATAATGAGATTTGTACAGTGATAAAGGATTCAATGAATGGATATGAGAAATAGGGATACATATACATCTGTAATCCTTGTATGGTTCATTAATGTTTGGGTAGCTGTGCTTCTTCCCTCTCTGGATTTTTTAAAAAAATATATCTATGCCAGTACTTCATTAGCTTTATGCTTCTTTTTAATGCCACCTTTTTTTTTAGCCATCTGGTTGAAGACATCTGTTTTTAACTGATTAAGATGTATTCGTTTCTCTGAGGTGTTAAAAAAACCAAAACCTTCCTACTTCCAAGACTAGACAATGGCCTGACATTATCTTGCATTGCTTCAGATTCCTGTCCTTAATAGGAACTTCCACTCTTTTCATCTAGGGACACCATGAACTTCACAGCGAACATGTTCAATAGCAAACATACTATGTTCACCTATCTGTCATCCTCCAGATGTCAAATAGCTTTGTAGATGTACAGTAGCTGTGGCAGTGGAGTTTCATTTCCTTGTGGTTCCTTGTGGTTGTGGAGTTTCATTTCCTTGCCTTGTGAGGCATCTGTGTAGAAAGTGAGGTGATTCTATCCAGGGTCAAGTCAGGTAATTAACAGACATGAACAGAGAACTACATCTCCCATAAGGCTGTGCAAAAATGTGCATCTCTGAAATAAAACTGACAACACAGACTTAAATGAACACCAAATGGTGAGACTTGGGGGGGGGACTTTATAATTGCTGGCTGATTGATTGATTTGCCTATTATTTTTATATGTGATTGGCTGCCTGCCAAGATGCATAAAGTGACAACAGGTCTGTGGGGAAGAAGGAAAGTTGGATTCCCATTGGGCTGTATCAGAATCCTCATGCAAGAATCACTACAGATTGGATGGGATCCTGCTATACTATTTGAGTATGTGAAAAGCAATGCAGTGGACAGGTTTGGACAGTTCATGAACTGCTGAACTAATTGCAAAACAGCTCCCTCTTCGTGAACAGCAAACAGACACTGAGCTGAACCCATTGGGTGTTTGAGCATCTCTACTTTAATCTAACTGCAAGTCTATTACAAGCTGAGCCTTCCTTCAAAATCCAGAATGAATGTTTGCAGGCCATCCTTCTTTCTCTTTGCTAAAAAAAGACATTGATCCACTTCTGCTACCTGATATCTTTACTCGTCGTTATTCTTTGTAAGCATGCATGCACAGCTCAATCCTATGCAGGGCTAATACCATCTGCCATGAAACCCCTGCTTTCTGCTCCACACAAAAAGCAGTAGAAAGTTCCCAACCATTTCACTCCCTGCATTCTGCTTGCCATTGCCATGAACAAAAAGCAGGGGATGAAATGGCTGGGAGCAGAAAGCAGGGGGCCATTTAAATCCCTGCTTTCTGCTCCCTGTGAAAAACCACAGTGGGGCTGCTGCTCAGCTGTTTGGTTTAAATGGCCCTCTGCTTTCTGCTTTTCATGGCTTTTCATGGGGAGCAGAAAGCAGAGGTTTAAACTTTGAATGGCTCATGAACCAATACAAACTGGGTTGGTTCACAAACCAGCCTCCTGATTAGTATGGGGACATGGTTCGGTATGTGGTTCCGTTATCATTTTTTATAGAGATCTTAATCATGAAATTCAAAAGAAATGAAAGAGTAGTTGAAATATA
>NW_015172035.1:397020-434648 GCF_001447785.1 Gekko japonicus | reverse complement strand
AAAATAAATGTAGGTTGATGATTGGCTGGGAAGGAGACAGGGTTGCCAACTCCAGGTGGGAAATTCCTGGAGATGTGAGGGATGGAGCCTGGAGAGGGTGAGGTTTCAGGAGGCATGGGACATCGGACAGGTACAAAGCCATAGACTCCACCCTCCAAAACAACTGTTCCCTTCTGGGGAACCATCATTGCCAATCTCCAGGTGAGGACTGGAGATCACTCAAAATTACAACTGTTCTTTAGGTAGCAGAGATCAGTTCCTCTGGAGAAAATGGTGGACTCAGTGTCATTATACCCTGCTGAGGTCGCCACAGCAAATTGACACTGAGTATCCAAGGCTGGGGCACCCGCCCAGAGCCTCTTTCTAGAGGGTGTTGTATTTATTTCCACAACGGGCCTTTTTCCTAGTCTCCAATATATTGATTAGCCAATAGTCAATCTTAAATTCTCCTCATTAAGAATAAAGCTTCCCCTTCTTTGGCAGGAAGAATCTACTTGACACCTACTTGGCTTTATGTTAAACTTGTTTACTAGCTTGCAGAAACTTCAGCTTTGTCAGGATGACATTTGCAAAACCCAACAAACAGAAGACATGACCTTGGTATTTGGGGGGAG
Organism: Gekko japonicus; assembly: GCF_001447785.1. Lineage (NCBI taxonomy): Eukaryota > Metazoa > Chordata > Lepidosauria > Squamata > Gekkonidae > Gekko > Gekko japonicus. The sequence continues at coordinate 434,034 of NW_015172035.1, read as the reverse complement.
GAGTCCTATTGCAGTGATCTTAGTGTAAGAATAAGTGCCTGGTGCTTCATTTTTAGAAATGCTGTAGGATGTGCCACATGCAAATTCTGTGCCTGTTCTAAGAAAGCTACCCCTAGAACAAAACAGGTTGTACAACTGAGAACCATCAAGCAATACCATGTGGCTTTGAAACCATACTTCACCGCAACCATAATTTAATGTTTAGCTCATTCAAACAAAAGAAAAAGAAATCAGGGAGGATTTCTCGCATACCAAAAACACCTTTTGTGTGGGTTTCCTTGAAACTGTACAAACAATATTGTTATGCAAGACGCAGGAAAGCACTTTTTGCCAAATGTCATATTAAACTCATTAGCAGGAGAATGACAAGCCGCTCTAATGTGATTGCTCTTTCTTCACAATAAAGGTGAAAATTACCAGTGCCTCGCAGCTTTAAAATGAGAGCTGATTGAAGTTAGATGACTTGATGCTCATGAATATTCATCTGCACTGGTGTTGCATATGTCAGGGCATGTTTATATGTTTGTGACTTTCCCTCAGTGTTGCTAGTTGTTGCTGAGAGGCCAGACCTCCCTCCTGGATATGACCATCCAAAAGCACTTGAAATGTAAACCAGCAGGCCGGGATGTTACAGATCATCTATAGAGCACCTTCATTAATCTAGAGGGCCTCAGGAGACACCAAAATCATTCAAACTATTTGCAGTCCTAATAAACAAGGTTTCTATTCATGTGTAAATCTTTTTATCCTGACCAAAGATCCCTGCCTAAATTGGCTTGCCTTTAAGGCAGGCTCACACAGTTCATCTATAACATCCAACACATCCAAAGGCAGAGGAAGAATCTCTCTGTTGAAATATATAAGCTTTGAATTTTCTTATTTATTTAGATATTTATATCCCCCTCCAAGTAGCCTTCCATGTTGTTTTCCTCTCGTCCATTTTATTCCCACAGCAACAGCCCTGTGAGGCTGAGAATGACTGGCTCAAAGGCACCCAGAGAGCTTCCACGGCAAAATGGAGAGCTGCATGTGGTTTTTCCAGATCCAAACCTGGCCATTATACCATCCCCATACCATCTGGCAAAGTCGTCTAAGGAGGCAAAACTACATGTTACACACAAATGAGGATAACAAAGCCTCAGCAGCTACTCAGAATTTTTTTTTTGAGGGAAACATTTTGAGGGGGAAACATGGTAGGTGGGAAATTGTTGTTTAATCCTTACCCTTCTGGTGGGGAACCAACTGGGATTGCTTTGGAGAAGAAAACAAATGACTGTTGGAGAAAGCATCAAATACCCCCTTCCTTCTTTGAGAACCAATTTTGCATAGACTGTTTAGAGCATGGGTCCCCAAAGTGGTGCTCATTGGCATTATGGCCCTCGACAATACCTTTCCTGGCACCTGGCAAGGATTTTTAGAAAGGAGGTGGGGTCAGGAGGGCCTTTTGCCCAGCACAGCTTCTTGTTGGCCATTGGAGTTTTGATTGTGCAGATTTCTAAAAATGTTAATTCGGCAGCCGCTGCCACCAGAGCACAAGGATCTTCAGTGTATGACTGCAGGTAAGCTGTGGTAGCCATTCAGTGGCTCACTCACCTCCTGCAGCCAGCAGCCATTTTGTGGCTGTGCCCACCATGCTGTGCCAGAATTTCAAAGGGGCCCACAGACTCAAAAAGGTTGGAGACCCCTGATTTAGAGTGTCAGATTAGGATCTGGGGAGCTGAATTCAAATTCTCACTCTGCCATGACAGTTGCTAGGTGACCTTGGGCCATTCGATCTTGCTCCCCAGCCCACCTCACAGGGTTGTTGTAAAGATAAAATAGGGAAAGGAAAACCATGGATATTGCTCTGAGCTCCCTAGAGGAAGGGTGGGATAATCCTGATCTAGTTATAAAGGTACAATTTACTGAAGTCCAAGGATCCACCAGTGGAAGGTGCTAGCCTAGACTCCAAATCTATTATCATTCATTGCTCTGTTTACATCATTTCAGAAATAGACATTTTGCTTCTGTGATCCATGAGGTTTTAAGTATGGCCCTGGAGTGAGTGGTGTTACAAGTTTGTACCAGATATAGAGCATGGTTGCCCAGCAACCAGCAGGAGGGCTGTGGGCAGAGATATGGGGAGGATGTGATGTCGTGGCATCATGTCACTTCTGGTTAAAAAAACAAAACAAAACATGCAGACGAGAAGTAACACAGGTAGCTCCAGGAATTGTCAGAAACTCTATGGTAAAATCATAGAGGTTCTGGTGATTCCTAGAGCTACCCTATATCAGGTCTGGGTTTTTTCCCCTCTCTTTTTTTCATACTGTAAGTGATGTGGTGCTTCAACTGGCATCATTTTGGTTTGGTCCCCCCCCCAATTCTCCACCTCACCAGGGGAATGGGATGTCTAATGCAGAGTAATTCTGCTTGGGCCATGTAGTTGGACAATGGTGTGAGGCCTTTGATCTATTGGACCAGGCGTATTAGAATCCTAGCCTTTCTTCCTTGACTTAGAACCTAATAAGAGCCCTGCTGGATCAGGCCAGTGGTCCATCTAGTCCAACATGTTGTTTCATGTAGAGGCCAAAGAATTCCTCTGATGTTGCTTTCTAGCAATGGTATTCAAAAGCTCCCCTTAGTCACCATGGTTACTTGCCATTGATGGACCTATCCTCCATGAATCTATCTAATCCACTTTTAATGACATCTATGCTCACAGTCACCATTATGTAAATTAGCAGTGATTGCCAGAGCTTGTATTCATTAAGTGAAGATGAACTTTGTTTTGTCTGTCAAGAATCAATTGTCCATCAGCTTCATAAATTTCCAATTAATTCCTTATATTGACAGTATTTTTGCCTGATATTTCTGCCTGCTGCACTCAAGACAACCGAATTTGGCTCTTTCTCAAGCTCCAGCTTCTGATGTCAGTGGACACTGGCTGGAGAATACACACTCCATGTGTTGTTCTTAGTACAGCTTCCCATGACTACAGCCTGTCCCTTTCACACTTTTTGGACTGTTTCTAATCCATGTGAGCCAGTGTGAGTTCCACCCTTCAGTAACTGAAAAAGTTCCTGCTCGATGAAAAATAATAGTAATAACTGTCTCAATTTACCCAACAAAACCACCCATCTGAATACTAATTTCAGCTTTCCTTTTGAGTAAGGTGAACAAATCATCTTTCATTACGCGGCGGGCACTTCGGAAGACAGTTGTGCTTAACAAACAGCTTTGAAAGACACTATTATTTTTGAAATACCTTATCATACCAAACGATATCTTCCTTTTCACATTGTGTTGACTGATGAACTTTGGTCCTCTGCAGCTGACAAGTTGGCAAGGACAAGGTGGCATGCCTGCACTGATGATTTGGAGGCTTTCTTTTGCTTTTGTGCATGGCGAAAGGAGTTTCTGGATGCCAGCCAAGAAAAAAACAAGTGCTGTGTAATGACCAGTTTCATAAAACAGAGCTGAAAGTGCTAAAACGTGGGATTATGTTGTCAGTGCTTTTGCTGAGGAGAAACCTGACAACAACAGAATGAGCAGAGGAGAGATCAGGGGTGCCACCAGAAGGGGCCAGGGGGCAGTACCACCCCAAACCAGGAGCTTACCACCCCAGTCACCCCCACTGCTGGACACATATCATTACTTGAAGGATGGACAAGTTTCACATGTACAAGAGCATCCACAAATTATTGGTGTAGGCTTTTGATGGTTCACCTGCAGTTCTTAAGCCAACAAAAGCTTTTTCCAGGTACACTGGACATATGCCAGCTGAGCTATGAGTAGAGGCAGGAGAGGGAACTGCTGCTGGAGGGGTGAGTGTTTTATTATTTGGCTTTCCTTAACTGCTGAGGAGAAGTAGCTGAGGTTACTGTGTGGGAGGACAGTGTCTGAGGGTGTGTGGATGTGTATAGTCTGTTGGAGAGCGCTGCTTGTTTGAGGAAGTGTGGTTTTTGTTAGGCATTGCAGAGACTTGGTGGGATGATTCATATGACTAGAATGTAGTAGTGGATGGATATGAGTTGTTCAAGAAAAACTGAAACAGTTGAAGAGGAGGTGGAGTGGCGCTGTATGTGAAGAGAGGGTTTGTTTGTCAGGAAATACTGCAGGAGGAGGGCAACAGCCCAGTGGAAAGTATCTGGGTGAGGATAAGTGAAGGAAGGACAAACAGTACTGTGGCTGGAGTCTGCTACAGACCTCCTGACCAGGATGAGAAGGTGGATGCTGCCCTCCTTGGACAGCTTGACAGGGTATCCAAAAAACATGACCTGGTAGTTATGGGTGATTTCAACTTCCCTGATGTGTGCTGGAGACAAACTCTGCAAAGCATTCACAGTCATGCAACTTCCTGACCAATCTGGACAACAACTTACTTCATCAAATGGTGGAGAAAGCTACAAGGGGATCGGCCATTCTCAACTTAATATTGACCAACAGGCAAGAGATGGTAGATAGGGTGAATGTGGTGGGGACCTTAGGGAGAAGTGACCATGTCCTGCTAGAATTCCATTTGCTGTGGGGGACCAGAGAGACTGCTGGAAGGGAAAGGGGCAAGTAAAGGGTGGGCTCTCCTAAAACAAGAGCTCTTACAAGCAGTGTTCCCTCTAAGCTGAGTTAGTGTGAGCTAGCTCACAGTTTTTTCACCTCCGGCTCACACATTTTTGTCTCAGCTCAGGAAGGATGGCTCCAGAACACACTAATTTATGCAGTAGCCAAATCACCTGCTCACAACTTTAATGCCGGTAGCTCACAAAGTAGAATTTTTGCTCACAGGACTTTACAGCTTAGAGGGAACATTGCTTACAAGCTCAAGCTGTCACTATTACAACAAGAAGGAAACATGGTAGGGGATCCAAGAAGCCAATGTGGATGAGCAGAGAATCGTGTGATGTGCTAAGGGAGAGAAAGAAAATGTTCAAGAAATGGAGGCAAGGACATACCTCTAAAGAAGAGTATCTGTGGGTTGCTAGGCACTGGAGGTAAGCCATCAGAGAGGCCAAAGCTCACAGTGAGCTAAAGCTGGCCAGGGAGGCTTGCTACAGCAAGAAAATCTTCTTCATATATGTGAGGAGCAAACACAAGATAAAAGAGATGATAGGCCCACTGTTGGGTAAAAATGGAGAAACTCTGACAGAGAACAGAGAGAAAGCAGAAGGGCTCAGTGCTTATTTTCCCTCAGTTTTTTTTCCCTGAAGAAGAGAACAGGCTCATCTAGAGATGGTAGTAGGCATGTCACAGCATCTGGGCTGCTGGTTGACATGGACAGAGAGGTAGTTGAGAAGCCCTTGGCTTCACCGAATGAGTACAAATCCCCAGGGCCAGATGGTATGCTCCCAAGAGTGCTCAAAGGACTTCTAGAGAGCTTGCAGAGCCTTTCTCCATCATCTTCCAGACCTCTTGGAGCATGGGAGATGTGCCACAACACTGGAGGAGGGCAGATGTTATTCCAATTTTCAAAAAACGGAGGAGGCATAACCCAGGAAACTATAGGTCAGTCAGTCTGACCTCTGTCCCAGGGAAGATACTAGAGCAGATTTTTAAAGGGATCGATCTGCAAGCATCTAAAGGACAACTGGTGATCCGGGGAAGTCAGAGCAGATTTGTCCCCAGCAGGTCTTCCCAGACCAACCTCATTCCTTCTTTGATCAAGTGACAAGCTTACTGGATTGAGGGAATGCTGTTGATGTTGTTTACCTGGATTTCCATAAAGCTTTTGACAGGGTTCCCATAATATTCTGATGGGTAAACTAGAGGGCTGTAGACTAGACTGTAGGATAGTTAGGTGGATAGGGAACTGGTTGGAGAACCACACTCAGAGAGCAGTTGTCAATGGCATTTCATCAGAACGGAGGAAGGTGTCCAGTGGGGTGCCACAGGGCTTGGTTCTGGACCCAGTACTTTCCAATATATTTATAAATAATCTGGATGAGGGTGCGGAGGGGCTATTCATTCAAATTGCAGATGACACTAAATTGGGAGGAACAGTGAACACACCAGAAGATAGAGGTAGAATTCAGTGAGATCTGAACATGCTGGAAAAGTGGGTGGGTGTGAACAAGATGTAACTTAACAAGGATAAGTGTCGAGTTCTACACCTGGGTAACAAAAATGAGTCTTGGGGGGTATCAACAGAGGCATAACATCTGAATCACAAGATGTCATAGCTCCACTGTACATGGCATTGTTTAAGCCACATCTGGAGTATTGCATGCAGTTCTGGAGGCCTTACTTCAAAAAGGATGTGGACAGGATGAAGTGTATGCAGAGAAGAGTGACGAGGATGATTGGGGGCCTGGAGACTAAGCCCTATGAGGAAAGGCTGAGGGACTTGGGAATGTTTAGTCTGGAGAGGAAGAAGTTGAGGGGGACATGATTGCTCTCTTAAAGCATTTGAAGGGCTGTCACTTAGAAGAGGTCAGGGAGCTGTTCCTGTTGGCAGCAGAGGATAGGACTCACAAGAATGAGTTTAAATTAAGGGTGGGAAGGTACCGGCTGAATATTAAGAAAAACATTTTTACAGTAAGAGTTCTGTAACAGTGGAATCAGCTGTTTAGGGAGGTGGTGGGCTCCTCCTCACAGGCATTTGGAGAGTAGACTTTACCACACAGAGTCTGACTTGCAGGTCAAGACCTCTATTTCCCTCCTCTAAACTCAAAGGTTTGTAGGCAACACAAATGTACTCATTAAACTCCCTACAGATTTAGTATGATTTCTGAGTGACCAGTAGGCAGGGATTAATTTGAGCAGGACTAACCACACACAAAAATCAGTACAGGAACCTATTTTCCGCTGGATCAATGCTGGATCACACAAAGTGAGACAGGAATCGATTTATATGCTTACAAAAGGAAACTGTACCTTTCCCATATATTGCTACCTCATTTTCTACAGTGGTAGCAGAGAGAGAAAGATAGAGAGAGGCTGTGAGATAGTGGTTAAGATGTATAAATCACTGATTCTGAATGTTTCATCCCTGCTATTTTAATTCAAAAAAACTCTGTTTTGATTTTGCGTCTGCTTTTTGTGAATTCAACCAGTGGGTCTTATATCATCTCCTGGTTTAGTTTGGTTTTTGCACTGAATTTTCCTTATTTAAAATTATCCCTTTTCCAACATTATTTCACTATCTACTGTTCAGCATTATACTTTGGGTTGGATCCAGCCAGTTTCTGTACTGATTAAAAAAGGAAGGTGGGATCCCACTTCACCACCAAAAAAGATTGTGCCAGGGATCATGGGACTTGTATGTACAAAAGCCATGTGGGATGGGGGGGGGGGAGATAAAGAAAGGATTATCTTTTACTGGCATTATTTCCAACTGGACTAAACCCAAAAAGGACATTCAGTTCTTGATGTGAATAGATGCAAAAGGAAAGTCCAAAGATGTTCAATGCATATAATAGGAACAAGAAATATGAGACGCATGAATCAAGGTAAGCTCAAAAACATAAAATGAGAAATGGAACATTTAAACCTTGCAATCCTGGGAGTGAGCAAACTAAAGGGAACTGGATTAGAACATTTCCTGTCAGAAAATCACAAAGAGTTTTGACTCTGTGAATGATAAACTCAGAAGAAATGGATTTGTGCTAATCGTTAGGCAAGATGTAGCACAGGCTGTCAGGGGCTATAATGCAAAGTCTGACTGAATAATATCAATCATATTTCATGGAAAGCCTTTCAATATAACCATTATTCAAGTTTATGCCCCAGCTACAGATGCTGATGAAGAAGAAATTGCAAGTGTCCAGGAAGAAATTGATCACACACCTAAACAGATGTGCTAATAATCATAGGCAACTGGAACTCAAAAGTAAGAAACTAAGCAGAAACAAATATTGTTGGAAGATGTAGGCTAGGAGCATGAAATGAAACAGGAGAGCTACTCATATAATTCTGTGAAGGCAATAATTTGTTCATTGCAAACACATGTTTCAGGCAACCAAAGAGATGATTGTATATGTGGACATCCTGGACAGCCAATATAGCTATTAAATAGATTACATAATTGGAAGCAGAAGATAGAGAAGCTCCATTCTCTCTGCTAAAGCAAGACCAGGAGCTAACTGTGGTACAGACTATGAATTGTTAATACCAAAAGTTAAAATACAGCTGATGGAAAACACCAAAATATTCATAGTGCCAAATCTGTAAAGAGCAGATTTGTATTGCTAAGTTCAAGTGAACATGAACCAGAAGAACTATGGACTGAAACCAGAGATATTATCAAGGAGGACTGCACAAAGACTATTCCTGTAGCCAAAAGAAATGAAAAGCCTTGGTGGATGACTGACGAAACTCTTAAAATTGCTAGATAGATGAGAAGCAAGAATTAAAAGGGACAGGAATAGAATCAAAAGCCTAGATGCAGTGTTCCAGTGACTTCCATGCAGAGACAAAGAGAGCAATCATAATAGCCATTGTAATAAAGAAACAGAAGAGAACAACAAAAAAGGAAGAACAAGAGATCTATTCTACAAGATCCAAGAAATCAAAGGGTTTAAAGCACAATTAGGTACACTGAAAGATCAAAATGGAAATACATTAACTGAACAGGACAAAATAAGGAAAAGGTAAGAATGATACACAAAGAACTATACAGATGAGATGAAAGGATGACAGGTTCTTTCAAAGACACATCTTTTGAAAAAGAACCTGGAATTTTAGAAACTGAAGTGAAAGCTACACTCAAAATGGTTGGGGAAAAACAGATCACCAAGAGTAGCAATAGAGCTAGTACAAACCACAGAAACAAAGTCTGTTAAAATCTTAACATAAATATGCTAACAAATATGGAAAACAAAATACTATCCTACAGACTGGAAACATTCAATCTACATTCCAGTTCTGAAAAAAGAGACATCAAAGACTACAGCAATGATCAAACCATCACATTAATTTCTCATGTAAGTAAAGTGATGCTCAAAATCTTACAACAAAGACTGTTACCATATATGGGAACAGAAATGCCAGATGTTCAAGATGGATTCAGAAAACAAAGAGGCACTAGAGATCATATTGCACATCTATGTTGGTTACAGGAGTATATGAGAGGAGGAGGAGGAGGAGGAGGAGAAGAGGAGGAGGAGGAGATTGGATTTATACCCCACCCTTCACTACCCGAAGGAGTCTCAGAGTGGCTTAGAATCTCCTTTCCCTTTCCCTCACCACAACAGACACCCTGTGAGGTAGGTGGCTCTGAGAGAGCTCATTCAAGACTGCCTTTGAGAGAACCGCTCCAAAAGAGCTTGTAACTGACCCAAGGTCACACCAGCAGCTGCATTTGGAGGAATGGGGAATCAAACCCAGTTCTCCCAGACTAGAGTTCATGCTCCTAATCACTACACCAAACTGTGTTGTGTTTAATAGATTATAGCAAAGCTTTTCTCTGTGTGCGTCATTTAAAAGAAATGAGAGTGCCACAGCTTTTGATTGTTTTGATGCCCAACCTGTACTCTAGACAAGAGGCTATTGTTAGGACAGAATATGGATAAACAGAACGGTTTCCAATTGGCAAAGGTATTAGACAAGGATGTATTTCATCTCTCTATCTCTTCCATCTATATGCAGAACATACGAAGAAAGCTGTATTAGATTTAGGGCAATTCTGCATCTAGCATTCACTCTACATTTTCTCAACTGGGAGGAAAAAGTGCAGCTCAAAACCACATTCAAATACCTCGGGGCAATGCCATACTGACTGCAAAGTCACCCCTGAATGGCCATAAATCTATGCAGAAGGTACCATAAAACCCAATGTTCAAAGAAAACGAAAGTGGCATGCAGTGGAGGATACCATAAAATCCAATGATCAAAGGAAGTGAAAGCAGCATGCAATGCAGAGGGGAATTTCTGTTCCCACCTGGGTTTTGTAAAACAACAGCGGGAAAAGCCAATGCAGAATTGCCCTTAGATGGTGGAGTGAAAATTGGTGGAAGGAACATCAACAATTTAAGATATGCAGATGACACTACATTACTGACAGAAAATAGTGGTGACCTGAAATGACTACTCCTGAAGGTTAAAGCAGTAAGTGCCAACGCAGGATTACAGATGAACATCAAGAAGACAAACGTAATGACTACTGGGGAATTTACACAGCTTTAAAGCTAATGAGAGCTGCGGTGGCTCAAGTGGTTAAGACGCTGAACTGCAGGCTGTGGAAGGTCAGTAGTTCAGCAGTTCGAAACCAAGGTGCCGCATGATGGAGTGAGCTTCCATCTTTAGTTCCAGCTCCTGCCAACCTAGCAGTTCGAAAGCAAGAAATTGCAAGTAGATAAATAGGTACCACTTTGGTGGGAAGGTAACAGCGTTCTGTGCACCTTGGTGTTTAGTCATTCCGGCCACATGACCACGGAAACGTCTTCAGACAGCGCTGGCTCTTCAGCTTTGGGAGATGAGCACCGCAACCCTAGAGTCGGTTTCGACTGGCTTTCGAGCAAGGGAACCTTTACCTTTACCTAAAGCTGATGATGAGACATTGCAGTTTTTCATGATTTTCTGTTCCTCAGCTCAACCATCAACCAAAAGGGAGATGGCACCCAAGAAATCAGTAGAAGGTTGAGACTGGGAAGGGAAGCCATGAAGGAGCTAGAAAGGATTGTTAAGTGTAAGGATGTGTCTCTGGGGACCAAGATCTAGTTAATTCATGCCATGTATGAGTGTGAAAGCTGGACAATGACGAAAGCTGACAGGAAGAAAGTTGATTCATTTGAAATTTGGTGTTAGAGGAGAGTTCTGTGGATACTGTGGCCCACCAAAAAAACAAACAAGTTGGTTCTAGATGAAATCCAGTCTGAACTCTCCCTAGAAGCTAAAGTGACTATGGTACTTTGGTCACGTTATGAGAAGACAAGAGTCACTGGAAAAGACAATAATGCTAGGAAAAGTTGAAGGCAGCAGGAAAGGAATATCCCTCATGAGCTAGATTAACTCAATCAAGGAAACCACAGCCCTCAGTTTGCAAGGCTTGTGCAAGGCTGTTAATGACAGAACATTTTGGAGAATGTTAATTCATAGAGTTGCCATAAATCAGAAACAATTTGGCACACACTTCCAAATTAGATAGATAGATGACAGACAGACAGACAGACAGTCAGACAGACAGACAGACAGAGTTTTGGCTGCAGTCCTAAGCGCAGCATACCTGTTAGAAAAACAGACATTTGGGGATTGACTTAAAAACAATGGGTTTCTTTCCAAGAAAGCTGGGATGGACTGGAGCTGCCACATCAGCCCAGAAGAACAGTAGAAGACTCTACCATGGAAAGTGGCCTAGGGCAGCCCTTCCTTTCCAGGGCAGGGCCACTTCCTCCCCTTTCATGACTTCTTTTTCTCTCCTTACACTCTATTTCTTTGTAGATGCTTCTGCTGGCTGCCATAACCGATGGCCTCTTTGGCTTTGCCACCAGCCTTCCAGGGCAGAGGCCCTCCAGGAGTTGTCCCAGTGAGATTAATAGCCAATCTGCCCCTGCACAAGTCTGCTGCCCTGCTCTTCTTTAGGGTTGCCAGGTCCCACTGGCCACCAGCAGATCCAGGTTGGAAAACTCTGGGAAATTTGACGGGTGGAGCCTGGTGAGGACAGGGACCTTAGTGGGGTACAATGCCATAGAATCCACCCTCCAAAGCATGCATTTTCTCCAGAGAAAATGATCTCTGTAGTCTGGAGATGAGCTGGAATTCCAGGGGATCCCCAGGTCCCACCTGGAGGTTGGCATCCTACTCTTCCTTCCTCTGTTAGGGGTGGGGCTGGGCAGCATAGAACCATCTATGTTCTGGCTTCTACTTTCTAGCATTAAAATTTTCTGTTCTGTTTTTCCTTGCCATTCACATCAAGCAATTCCTGGACCAGTTTTTAAAAAGGACATACACACACACCCCAATCTCCACATAAATGTGTACAGGCATCTGGAAAGGGAAGCTTGCCGATAGCTCATTTATTCTCTATCAAGATCGTATCTGCCAGTTCTCTGGAGAAATATTTTAACCTTAAGACATGTTGCCTACAAAAAAAAAAAAAAAGAGAGAGAGAGAGGGGAAAAGGCAGACTTCCTCCATCTCAAGGGAAACTGTAGCTAATATATACAGTATGAGCAGTAATGGGATGCCTGAGCAAGGAAGGTCAACTACCTACAGACTTCCTTCAGGCACACAAGGTATGAGAGAAAAGTGGGTTGAATTTCAAGGTTAACGTACCTGTAGATTCTGCTTGTTATGAAAAGAAAGAGACAGACAAGTACAGCAGAGAGCCATTGTCAGATCCGCTCCCCAAATGCTTATCTGGACACAGTTTGAGGGTTATGGCCTAGTGCCGTTACTAAAGAAATCAGCATGTCTTTTTATATTTTATTCTTTCAGGAAACACCCTTGCTTAAACCCCAAGATGCAATGGGTATATAAAGGGCTGCTAGCTCTGGGTTGGGAAATTCCTGTAGATTTGGGTTGGGGGTGGGGGTGGAGTCTTGCGAGGGTTGGGTTTGTGGACGTCAGCAGGGTATGATGCCATTGAGACCAACTTCCAATCGAACCATCTGTGAATTTGTGTAGGCTGTTACCACGTTAGAAACTTTACTGAGGATTCCCTCTTGTCAACTGAATGTTCTAAGTCATAAGAAATACAGAGCTACTTTCCCCTCCTAATATACTTCCTGATTCATTGACTCATATAAGCAGATATTTGAAGCTGTAAAATCTGATGAAGATTACAGAAACAGGATTGATGTTACCGGCTCCCCGTAGTCTTGCAAGCTTCCTTTTGCAATTTTTGGAAACTATGAGAATTCTTTGAAGTGTAACACTCCTGTAAAATTGTATTTTATTTATTGTTCATTATAATTTAGTTGTGTATACAGTGTGTCTCTTACAAAATATATGTATTGCTTGTATTACTCAGATGTCCTTCTCAATTGTTGTGCAAGTTCACTGTATACGGTGCTTCAGCTATTGTATAAACCACCTGGAGTTTGGCAACCCGACAATTCATGGAATTCAGGGCCCAAAGGCAGGTCCTCTTTGGGGAGGGGCCATGGCTTAATGGCAGAACATCTGCTTGGCATGCAAAAAGCCTCTGGTTCAATCTCTGGCATCTCCAGTTAAAAGGATCAGGCAGTAGGTGGCATGAAAGACCTGTACCTGAGACCCTGGAGAACTGATGCCAGTCAAAGTAGGCAATAGTGACCATGATAGACCAGTGGTCTGATTCAGTATAAGGCAGCTTCATGCATTCATGTCTATCATGACCCATCGATACAACCTGTCTGGCCTGGGCTGCAACCCTGTTATCACAAGGAAGAAAAGGCTAAATGTTAGGTCATTCACAAGGACTCACTGAAACTCACTTCCCTGTATCTGTGCACATACCTATATGGGGTGTCCAGGTTTTGTGAGATTTGCTAGAGTCAGTGTACACAGGTCTTCGGATCGAGGGAAGGTGGGAAGGGAAAGCAGACATGATCTTCATGAGTGGACTGCTGGATTCAGCTCATTATACTTATGTTATTCTTACATATAGCAGAATGAGGTGGGACAACCCACAGGGGATAAAATGGACTGTATCATTTCAGTCTGCAGGCTGAAGATCACCAGCAGTGGACTTTAATTTACAGGGAAAGTGCCTTGTGGATCTCCATCCAGGAGCAGCAAGCTCCAGTAGATCTACCAGTGCTTCTAGGGCCACTTATCTCAGACTTGGCCAGGAGTGCTGACAGTGGTTATCAACTAGGGTTGGAAGGCTCAGCCCGGCAACCAGTAGGAGTGGGGACATGGTTTGTGATGTCAACAATTTTACCAATGCCTCTATGTCACTTATAGGTACAACCATAGAGTTAACAATGATTCCTAGAGCCATCTGTTGTAACATCCTGGTTGTATCCAGAAGTGATGTACTGGTGCAGAGGCTGGCAGCGATCAGTGGGATACTGGCAACCCTAGTATCAGCTCAGCTTTTGTCTCCTCATACACTAGTGGTATAGGAACATGCAAAGGGTGAGCTGACACCTGTTGTTGGCACTGGTGGCTAGGGATGAGCTGAGTGACCTTTGTACAGTCCAGGGACCATTCAGTCTGGCTTGCTTCAGTCTGGCTTTAACTTTCCCATCCATATCTGGGAATCTCAGTTTCAATGGCAGCGAAGCAGTTTGTAAGAAGAAAAGTGGCACAGCAGGAAGAAAGGTTTTGGCCCCCCATGCAATCTGAAGTGGTACACTCTGGTTTATGATCTCAAGATTCCGTTAACTACCCTGTTTCTTTCGCCCCGTTCCTGCTTCATTCTGCGGCATTTCTACAGCAAGCTTCGGTCTGAAACCACTTGTACTTAAAACTATACCTCCCGCTCCACAAAAATAAAAAAGAAAAGAAAAGGATAGATTGAACATAAACATCACAGCAGCAAAACAGTTGATTGTACAGTCCTTGTGACAGAGCTAAAAATAATGTGTCACATTCTTTTTGAACTGTGACACATTTTTTAAAACAACGGAATGATTTTGTTGATGTTAAGAAATGGATTGCTCATTAAGTCTCAGAAAATGGCACAGTTATTTTGACTCTGAGGTCTTGCTGTCAAGATTAGTGGAGAACAGACCTAATTATATGGAACACCTGAATGCATTGTTTCTACACATCCACTCCTCCCGCCCAACTCTGCTTGGTTCTTATTATTTTCTCCTTATTATCATATATGCCACAAACAATAAGGAATGTGCACTGGATTGTCCAGATGAATATGGTGAATGCTTGTATTCAATCTTCCTAGCTGGAACCACAGAATGGGTGATCCCAGGTTGTGTTTTTATTTTAAGACTGGCAAGCATGTTAAGAATGAAATTTTAAAACAAATGAAACCTACAAGGTACAAAAAGACAGGTGCATTTTAAAAAAATCAAAGCTGGCAAAACAGGAGAACCACTATCGAAGCTCATCTCCCCCAACCCCACCCCCAAAATCAAAGAGCACAAAAATCTGGAAAAAAGTAGTGAAAGCATCCTTAGCTAAGGAGCCCAAAGGTTGTGATGACCTGATACTGAAATACTATCAGGGAAGATGTGAGTCTGTTCTCTCCTGGCAGGAATCTCCACCTCCATGATACCCCTGTTGAGAACACCCTAACATCTGTGGACATCACTGAACCTTTAATGGAAGTGCTACAGAAAGAGTTCCCATGGAAGACTCTACAGGTAGATTCATATGGACATAAGCAAACATTTATTCGACACAGACAATTTAGGGCTTTCAAGTTCAAACAACATAATTTATTTTAATTTTTTTGAAACCCCCAAGAGGGTAATTTTATTGTTTTTTAATAGACTACATAACTACAACAGAAAATATAGGAAGGGGGACTACAACTAGGGATAAAGAAAAGATACCCACACTAACTAAAAACCCAAGAGTAGGAGATCATTTCCGTGGTAATCTACATGTTAGTCAATATGTGTTAGTATAACAATATACTTGTGAGTTATTTTTAACTACTGCTTCAATGTTAATAATTTTAATATTTTGAGAACACTTCTTGAGCATCTTCTTATTTTCATAGGGCTATTTCAGAGTCCTTCTGCCCTTACTTCTGTCTTCTTTCTCTGAAATCATACACTGCTTGCTCCCGCACCCGCACCCACTTCCTCCCCAGAGTCCTCTCCCGTTCCAGAGGTAGCAGAGTCACTTGATTTTGTTTCTTCATCTTTGAGTTCTGCTTCTGGCCCCAGCTGTCATCTCAAAAATTTCTTTGCTTTAAAGATGGAGTCAATCTTCTCTCTTTTATCATTAATTTTAAAGATGACACCTTCAGGGATCGCTCAGCGATATTGTATTCCATTTGTCTGGAGGAATGAAATTAATTCTGTGTAGCTTTTCCTCTTTTGACGGATTTCAAATGGAATGTCTTTTAGAGTCTTAATATTTGTATTCCCAAACTTAAGTGGATTTGCCGAAGTTGCCTTTAATATAACATCTCTGGTCTGTCTTCTTGCAAACTTGTCTACAATCTCCGCAGGCAGGCTATTTTTTATGTAATTAGAGTATACCCAATAGGTAGACTCTATATCTTTTATTATTTCCTCCGCTGATAAGCCTGTTACTGGAGCGATGATCTCTCCCAGAGTCTTCTTCAAAGCTTATTTTTCCTTTTCAGGCAGTCCCTGAAATCTGAGAGTCATGTTTGCTTTCTCCATTTGCAGCTGAAGTAAATGGTTTTTCTGAAGCTTTTGTTTTATTTCCACCTCTGTCACTCTTTTCCTCATCTTTTTGTTCCCGGTGTCCATCTCTACCAGCTTCTCAGTTGCCTGCTCCACTTTTTCTCCATCTCTGCCAGCTGGCGTTGCTGAAAGGTGAAGTTTTTGTTTAGTGTGGCCAGTTGCTGGTTAATACCACCGAGCTGCTCCAATACTGGTTTCAGCATATCTGCTAACGTCTTCATGACGTCTGCTCCCTCTTCCTATCTTGGACTTTGGCTCCCTTTCGGTTTTATTTTCCCTCGTGGAACCACCATGTTCTCTCTTGGTTTACAATTCAACACCTCTGTTTCAGAGCTCAAAAGACTCGCCATTTTTCTATCCAAGCTCAAGTAAGTCTCTCAGAATGTAACGCTGTTTCTCCCCCCTCTCCCCCCTTAGCTTCTTTGATCTATTCAATTGCTCAGGAGGCATCCCTCCGTGCACTCTGCTTTCTCCACGGGGGGGCTTTGCTTTACAAAAACAGTCTGTTTATCTATCACTCACGTTCATTGTTGGTCACTTCTGACCTCGCTCTCTTCCATCGCTATTCCACTTGATCTCCTCCGCTTGTCCCGGTCAGATTGGCTTACACCCATAGGTCACCCATCGGCTGGACCATCAGGGCGGAGGGAAGCCTCTATTCCATGGCATCTAGCCATCAAAAAGGCTAACCCTCAAAAGCCCTCTGGCTTGGAACCCACCGCAAGGGTTCCGTGGGAGTGCCACTTCAGGTGGCACCCCTCCAAGCCGAAGGTGTGCTAGTCGCCTCCTCGAGCTACGAGGAGAGTGACCACCATCGCCGATCCACCCTCCGGAACAGTCCAAATAACATAATTTAAATTGACAATCTGGCAACCCATACAGTTGATGTAGGACCAATCAAATGTTCCATATTCAGCTGGCCCCAGTTATCAGCCCCATTCTGCACCAGTTTCCAGGCATTTCCAAGGCAGCAGAACCAAAGAGGGGAAAGAAATTTAACCCAATAAAATTAAATCAAGACCCAAAAAAGTAACATGTGCCTACTTGTACCTCATATTTTTGACCTTTGAAGAAGGCCTGATTGGGCCGAAACACTTTAGGTCACAATAACTGTTCCTTGTGTACTTGTCATTTGCATTTGTTTATGAGGCTTTCATTAGGCCCTTATATTTTTTAAAAAAACTTTTCTCAAAATAAATACATGTATTTTTACTTATAATAACTTTATATGAGGTTTTAAGTATTGGCCCGCCATCAGATTTTTTCCTTACCTTTTCGGTTCTTGATTTCCAAGGCAGCCCCATGTACATCACATTAAAGTAGTGCAAACTGGATGTGTGCCATGAATTACTTTAGCTAGTCCAGGAAAGGATTCAGATGGCAGGTCAGCTGAAGCTGGTAAATCGTATTCCTGGCCTCTAACATCAGCCTGAAGATGTAGGAGGAGTACTAGATACATTAACATGACCAGACTCCATGCCTGGGTCTTAAGGAGGACTGGAATCCCTCCTGATACAGGTCATAAGGTAACAATAACAACAGTGATGATGATGGATGATGATGATGATGATGGATGATGGATAATGATTTAAGATACCAGATGATATTTAAGAATAACAGGTTTATAATCTGGAGTATTCTCGGATAGTTTGCTGTTTGTGTTCGAACAAATGCTGCTGTTAAAAATTTAGCAGCTGATATATATGTTGTGAGATTATTGTGTGTTTAAGTGTGTGTGTGTGTGTGTGTGTGTGTGTGTGTGTGTGTGTGTGTGAGAGAGAGAGAGAGAGAGAGAGAGAGAGAGAGAGAGAATGTTGGCCACATTTTTCTTTGTTTTTCTTTGGTTAGATTGAAGGTGAGGGGAGTAAAGAGGAAGGAAATCTAATTACAACTTGAAATCTATAGTAAGCTATTGAAAGCAATATTTCTCACTGATACATAGATTTTTTTAAAAAAATTAATCTCTTTTCTTGTCCTCCAAGTGCTATGGGGACTTAATTGTCCTTTACTTTTATTTTATTTGCTGCTATCATTCTGCTTCTCGGTATATCCTGTATCCAAACTGATAACAATAGCATTTTTTAAAAAAACATTAAAACATTAAATCATAAAACACATGATCTATGGCCAAGTAAGTGCAGCTGTATCACAAGAGGGAACTGGATTACTTATAATACTTATTTCTCACGTTTCTTCCCATGGGGACCCAAAACAAATTACAATAATTCAGAAAATACAATCAAAATGTAATAGAAAAATGAATTACAGTATAAAGAAAAAAACCCTACAACAATTATACCTTTGGTTGGACATGGATCCTTTGGACCAACTTGTCTAAGGACACAAGCCAAGTCCCCTTTGGTTCTTTCTCTTTGATTCATACCAAGGGCTTGTGCCTCTGGGCATGGCCAAAATTGATCCCTGTCATCAGGAAGAGCAAACGAGCTCAGATGTTCCAGCTGGCATCAGTATTCCTCCCAGTCTTCCCTCTTTGCTCACAGAGCATCTTGCCATGCTCAAACTTTATACTGGAGACAAGAAGTACTCAGTAGAGGTCTCTTTCCTCCTCGGAATTCCATGTATATGAGTATACTAGCCATCACTGGCAATACATTCTTCACAAATACTGGCTGCCTGACCCTCACAGCCCAAAACTGCATGGGGTGGCAAAACACCTTGAGGCAGCCCTACAGGTCACTATACATGAACTGTGTTTGGTCAGAAAAATCACAGCTGGTCTAGATAATGTTGAGCCAGAAGAGAAGGCCTGAGATTCTTGGGATGGAAAAGCCTGAAGGGATTTCTGTATATTAAGAATTCCCTTCAGGGGTTCTCTCTTTTCTCCTTAAAACAGATGAATTTCTGTTAGCTTGTTTTGAGAGCTGTATGAGAACATTAAGCTTGTATTTTGACCTTCCACAAAAACTTATTTGGATTAATAAACTGCCTTGATAATCAGCTCTGTTTTTGATGCTTACCTGAGCCAATTTCATAGCAATTTCTATTACATGCAGATGACAAGATTCAATTCTACTTATCTCTAGCCTTTGAATTTTATTAAGTCAAATTCTAAATTCTTAATCTCCAAGACACAGAATTAACATTCTTGATCTTCTCAGCTGTGTGACAGGTAAAGTACAAATAATAAACTATTCCTGTAGTCATCAACAATTACATTTTTTCAACATTTACATTGCATTATATACACACATGCACACACACCAATGACAACATCAGATCAGACATGATGATATGACATTACATCATTTATTTTGTGATCCTTGGATTAGTAAAGATTATATGTCTCTAATTCAGGAAGAGGAATAATGAAGAAAATGATTTATACCCCGCCCTTCACTACTCAAAGGAGTCTCAGAGCAGCTTACAATCCCTTTCCCTTCCCCTTCCCCTCCCCACAGTAGACACCCTGTGAGGTAGGTGGGGTTGAGAGACCTCTCTCGAGAACAGCTCTGAACGAATTTATGACTGACCCAAGGTCACACCAGCAGTTGCATGTGAAGGAGTGGGGAATCAAACCCGGTTCTTCAATATTAGAGTCCATGCTCTTAACCATTACACCAAACTGGGAGGGTAGATGGGAGGGTAGTGGGGCAATAATGGTAGGTTGTTTTTTTTTAATTGTCTTTCCACTAAAATTGCCTTTCTACAACACAGTAAAATGCAATAAAATCAATATAAATACAGTAAAATCAATAAAATATGACAGAAATCCATAAAGTACCATACAATCAATGAAATACCATAAGGTACAATATTCCAATAATGCCACTACTTTGCCACACCATTTCTTAATGATTAATTCAAAAGTCCTCCAGGAAAGGCAAATATTTAAACCCATTCAGAAGTCCTTTCAATAAGTAGCTATTTTCAATTCCTGCAGGAAGGGATTTCCAGCATCAGGGGGAAACAGCTGGAAAGCCCTCCCCCAGGTCCCCACCAGACAAACTGGTTCCTTGAAGAAGATCCCCTGGGTTGTCATGAGTTGCTTGATATAGGTGATTGGAAGAGGTTTTCCAGATACTTTTGACCCAAACAATCTAGGGCTTTAAAGGCCACTGAGCTCCGAAACAGACTGTAAACCAGTGTATTGTAACCAGAGCCGCTGCCTTTTACTATTGGGTAGCCCCATAGCAAGGGCACCCCACTTCTAACCTGATCCAGAGACCCAGAAAATTCAGGCCAAGGAAGACACTCTTGGTTCTGAAACACAGAGCTAGCCACAGCTCTGAAAAAGGGGTCTCCATTTTCAGGTGACAGGCAACCTCAGAGCAAGCCTCCAGTTTCCCCCCTCCACCCAGCAGAGATCATGCTTATGGAATAACAATGAGTTCTAGCAGGTAAAGTATCTACATTTCTAAAAGTCTATTTAATTCTTTGTCTGAATACTTATCTTTCCTACTCTGTCCATCAAGATACCGGGACAAACATTCAAATTATTAACAATCCTCCCTGATGCTAATCAGGGACTTCTCCCACCTTTTGTTTACCCTGGCCAGGACCATTAGTGCTCAGATAATCCATTTAACTAGCCACCCAGCACCTGGCTTCTATTGTTAAATCTAGACCCTGCCCCTCTGGAAGTTCATTGGTCACATCTAGGCCTTGCCCATCCTGATGCCACACACCCATGGGACTCATTATTGGCCCAGGAAATCTATTGTTCTCACCTGAGACCAGCCCCCAGGACCAGGCATTGGTCTGTATTGTCTTCCATAGGGTATATCCCAGTGTAACCATGGCCTCAGACTGTGTGTTCTCTGCCACAACCCAAAATGGCAGGCCACCCCTAAACTCTCTGAGTTTAGGCCACAATCCATGGACCTCTGCACATCTGAACAGGTTGTATCACCCCTCTATAAGCTACCTCTATAAGCCATCAATACCCTCTGCTTCCTTATAGTTCTATATTGTGTATCTGTGAATGTTGTGTATTATTGAGTGAAGTGTGTCAGTAAACTATCATTATTATTAAGGAAGTTTGCCTCAGTCTTATAGTGTCATCCTCCGTAAACACAGACGGAAGTATCCCAATAATAATATCTGTACCAGTTGTTTCTCTTTGAGAGCAATTCGGCTAACAGTATGTTGTATATATATTGGCTTAATGTGGTCACTCTGGTAGGTATGTGACTGGAAAGTTGAAGAAATTCAGGCAGTATTATCCAAGGAAAACAATACACTGACCAAGATAAAAGAGGGGTGCATATTGCACAAACTAAGGGCGATTTCTCACTAGAGCTGCGTCGCAGCACAGCCGCCGTTTGCCCCAACACAAACATGTCAATTTCACTCCCGAAGCTCCAGGGCTGCATTTTGACTCGCGGCTTCACCCGATTTCCTCCGCAGTTTCGTGATCCTGGTTTTTGAGGATCATGAAACTGTGGAGGAAATCGGGCGAAGCCGCGGGTCAAATGCAGCCCCGCAGCCTCGGGTGTGAAATTGACATGTTTGTGTTGGGGCAAACGGTGCTGCGCTGCGAGGCAGCTCTGGTGAGAAATCACCCTAAGTCTTTGGGAGAATGAATTTCATTTTCTACTCCAACTAAATTGGCAGTCAAACCAGAAAGTAAAACTGTGGAATATATTCAACATAGCATGGATTGAAAAGGCATTTTGATTCATGCAAAGAGGGTTCTGCAATTCGTGTGGATTTTCCATTCAAGGTGCAGCCCATGGTGCCATAGACCACATGATTTCTGAGGGTCCCCAGACTATAAGGAGCAGCATTTTGGGTGACATGGGGGTTACAGAAGACAGGAAGAAGTGGGAAGAATCTATATAACAAGTGGACCTCCACTCCCAGAGAGAGAATGCAATGAAAATTCAAGATATACACAACCTCTTTTATCTTAGTGAAAGTTTTTCAGCTTTTCTTGGAATTTCATAGGTGTTCACAAGATTCATCTGAAATTCCACAGGAGGAATAACAAGTACAGACCCGAGATTTCCCCCCCACAAGTTGTTCAGTTTCTATGTACAATTTCAATTATCTCACAAAGAAAAATAAGGAGCTTGGGAAAAGGGGACAAATTGTCCTCTCTTCCAGATGGCAGGTTTTGAATACAGAACTCTCTTATTAGATTGGGGAACAACGCATGGGTAGAGATGGAGGATAGTATATTAGGAACTGTGGGCCTAAATTGAATCTGTGTCATGCATCCAAGCGTGGATGCTTTCCATCTGCACTGCATTGCTTTCAGTAGGATGTGCCCTTGGATCCATTATATTAGAGGATGAGAATGCAGGTGTGCTTTGGAAGCAATGGTGCACAGGTAGCACACATTTCCACTTGGGCATACATTCAAAAACACATCAGATTTCCCCCTGTACAATTCGTAGAACTGTGCACTATCTGTGAGCTCATCTCTTCCCTCTCAGTTCTCACCCTTTCAGAGCTCAAAGAAGACATGACTGAAGATATGTCTCCTATGAGGCCAGTTACACCCTCCCCAGAATCCTTTATACTGTCTTGCACCCCCCCCTTTAGATTAGAGATCCTTAGAGGGATGGAATTGGGGCATGAAATTCCTTAAGTATAATCTACCTCTCCATTCCATAGACACAGAATGTTTGTTTATCTTCAGACTAATGACTGTGTGATTTACGCATTCATTCATTTACCTGCTTATTTAGAAAATTTCTATCTTACACTCTCCAGAGTATGCACATGCCTCTGAAGAAGATAGGAATGAGGAGTCAAACATTTGATGTGGTAAGAATAATGAACAGCCCCTCTCCTCATCATCGGTGGAGAATCCTAAAGGATAATCTTTTGGAATGTTCCCCTACTTTTTTTTTTAAGGATAAAACCTTTTGGTTAAAAGCCTAGTTAAAAAGAAAGATTTTGGTCTGGCCCCTAAAAGAGAGTAATGTTACATTCCAAAGCATTTAATATATATATTAATATAAACAATCTGTTACAGAATCGAAAATCACAATGACCAACCACCTAAACTGTGTTGGCATCGAAGGAATTACATCCTTGGCACATAGATATTCTAGGGAGCGGTGGCACAGGCAATACAATGCCTGCTGTTAACATCTGTGGCGAACAGCCAGTATGGCTGTTTGATCCCCCACCGCGGCCGGGTTGAGCCCCCGGCCTTCGTCCCAGCTCCCGCCAACCCAGCGGCTCTAATTAACATCAAGAGGAATGGGTACCTGCCCTAGGTGGTAGGGGGCACCCTCCTCCTGGCCTTGCGCTGGGATGGTGATCGGCGATGCAGAGAATCGGCAGCAGTAACAGCGGCAGAGAGAAAGAAATGGCGGCGGCGGAGAACCGACAGAGGCGACCCAGGATGGCGGTGATTGGATCGAGCAGAGAGCAGAGAGGCGAAGCTGAAGGCGGTGACGGAATCAGAGCTGGAGTGTCGCAAAGAACGTGGGGCGCAAGCGCGGCAGGAGCCGGCTGGACGTTTGCCGAGGCTGCGCTCGAAGAGAAAAGATGCGCCACTCCAGAGAAGAAGATAAAAGGATACCAACTCGCTCGAACCTGGTCGAGGGCCGCCAGGTCGCTGGGAAAATATATATATACAGCAACGAAGCTGTTGACCGAAGTAAGACTGTGCCGGATAAAGGGTGCTGGTAGGTTGTCCCCCCCCCCCACTACATTGTGGCCCAAGATAGGTTACTGGCTACTATGATGTAGCACCCTGTAAACCGCTCTGAGACCCATTAGGGGTTATGAGCGGTATATAAGTCACATGTAAATAAAATAAAATAAAAAATAAGACTGGTTTCCATATTTTGTCATATTCAAATAAAGGAACTACTGCAAGTAACTCCCCCCCACACACACACAGATTATGCGTAATCCTACCCATCAAAAATTGTTCCCAGATTTTTTGGTACAATTTTTTTTTTTTTTTAAAGCAAGGGTCCTGTGAGGGATTTCCAATTCCTGGCAATGACCAAGCAAACAGAAGAAACCAATGTAAAGACAACAAATTTGGTATTTTTATAAAGGAATGTCCCCCTACATTAATAACAATTCCCTGCAAATAGAGAATCAGAATAGCAAATAAGGGAGAAGGGGCAGAACTTTTCTGTCTGCTGTGCTGGTTTTCTATTTACTTTAAGTTTTTTGTGTGCAGATTCAAAGTTTGAGCACATCACCTGTGATCTGAAGAAGTGCAGTCCATTCTTCTAACTCAGGGTTCAAGCACTTTATTGCTACTTTTTTCTGTTGCATATGTGAACCAGGAGTAATTCTTAGCTTTGGCAGGTGAGGCTCCCTGCCTAAAAGCCTCAAGAGGGTATTCTCTCCCCCCCCCCCCGATTTGGGGGAATGGGTCACAAGGCTTTCAAGACTTTTCAGCATACCTGAAGGTCCTTCCCATCTTTATGGGGCCCCTCCTTTCCTGTTTGTTCTTCTGTTTGTACACCCA
Source organism: Gekko japonicus (assembly GCF_001447785.1). NCBI lineage: Eukaryota > Metazoa > Chordata > Lepidosauria > Squamata > Gekkonidae > Gekko > Gekko japonicus. The sequence continues at coordinate 409,443 of NW_015172035.1, read as the reverse complement.
AGTGGGATACCTACTTTACAAAACAATGGGCTGCCACCTTAAGAGCACCTGAAATCTCCCTCCCCCATACTCCAAAGCATTCGGCTGATCAACAAAATTATTTTGGCTGCCATTAAAAATTCCTTAGATATCCCCCCCCCCCAAATCAAGGTTCACCTTCAGGTGAAATTAAGTGTCAGTTCTGTTTCTAAAACAGAATGGGTGTGCAGGCACTTTTTTTCAAGAGAAAGGGGGAGAGAAATAGCTGAAAGTGAAAACAGCTTTCACTGATGGTAGGGAACAGACTGTTAAATATATCCTGTATGACAGAAACAGCACATGCTTATTTGCTGATTGGAGAAAGAAGGTCATCGGTCTACCAGTCTAGCAAGCATATTCAGAAGGCAGGATTTTGATTCACAGCCGTTTGAAATTCTGGATGGATTCCGCTTGGACTTTATTGTTATAGCTCCTTGAATGATGTCAAAAAGGGGAGGGAAAAAGGAGCCTTCACTTTTATGGGTCTTATATATTTTTTTTCCCAAATGACAAGAATCTCAAGTGCCATTGCTGTGATTAGAGAGAAGAGTACAGGAGATGGGGGTCATCATAAAGGATTTATAATCGTAGGCTGTATATTTTCCTGTGCATGGCAAGCTGTAAACCTGAATTAAGTTAAAAAGTGAAATGTCACTTGAAGTCGAGGGCTTTTCCTGGTGCCGAGACATTTGCAATAAATAATTAATTTTTTTTTTAAAAAGACAGAAGTGGGTGAAAAAGAAAGCTGATACAGATGTCTCCCCATCCAGAGGCTTGAGTTTAACAATGTTGTTTCATTATTTTACACATGTAGATATTTATTTACTTCAAATATTTCTATCCCACCTTTCTGAAATGGTTCAAGGCAGCTAGCAAAACAGTTTAAAAAGCAGCATAATGCTAAATGCAACCATCAGCCACCAATATCTGTCTAAAACAATGTATCATCACAAAATTGCAAATGGAAAAGCTTAAAATAAGCCAACTGACATTTACTGAGGCACTGGGTTAGCAAACCCTGTTGGCTGTTTGGCGTAGTGGTTAAGAAGTGGTTAAGTGCGCGGACTCTAATCTGGGACAACCGGGTTTGATTCCCCACTCCTCCACTTGCACCTAGCTGGATGGCCTTGGACAAGCCATAACTCTGGCACAGCTGTTCTTGAAAAAGAGCAGTTACTGTCAGAGCTCTCTCAGCCCCACCTACCTCACAGGGTGTCTGTTGTGGGGAGGGGAAGGGAAAGGAGTTTGTAAGCCGCTCTGAGACACCTTTGGGTTGTGAAGGGCGGGGTATAAATCCAATATCTTCTCTTCTTCTTCTTCTTTGTGTGATCTGTTCCTTGCCCCCTCAGAGAATTATTTCAGCTCTTATAAGAATATATTCTATTTCCCTCAAACTTCCTACAGATCAGCAGGTACTTACACATTTCCCACAAATTTTGCTTTAGGTGAAATTGTGCTTTGCCTCCAGATCTGGGATTTTTTGTGATCTTTTGTCCCTCTAGAAATCTCTGTACTGTACTTGTAACATATTTGCCTCTAATTTCACACAAAAACTTCAAGACATAACAACTCACTGCCAGTTCTGCTACCTAGCTTTCGTATTTAATTTGGGCTATATTTAAAACATATACACTGCTGGTTAATTGGCCGTAATAAATTTGATGATGAAAACATATACAACTACATATACAGTGGAACATCCATTGTAATACAATCCCACTCCTCCCTGCACAAATTCCAGTGTCAATTCCATCCTCCATATCCAATCAAGAGACAATATTACAAGCTCCAGTAACATTAGTAATACTCTCAAGGGCTCATTTTCCTCCATATACTTGAATGTGATATATGATATCGTATGTCAGTACTGCCCTTCTGCCATTTTCATTGATCAAAGTGAAAGTCTCAGCAAGAGGATAAATGGACACGAATGAATCACTAAGAATGGAAGCACTCAGAAACCAATCAGGGAACATTCCAACCCCTCTGGACATCCAAATATAGGCTTAAAGGTTGCAGGGCATCAGCAGAGAAGTTCCAAAGGGAGACTCCAGCAAGAAGCCACAGAAATAGAATTCAAATGCAGATATAGTAGTCTTAGAATTGGACTCAGAATTGGTCTGCTTCGCTTATTACAAAAAGTAGTCATTTCTCCAGTTTTATGTGCACTATTCAGAATTATCCTCCTTTGGTCCATACCCTACTTTGGTTCACACCCACTTTGAGTGGATCTGTTATGTATTCAGATGGATTTGAATGCATGAACTGTATGGAACTTGATGTATGTGAAACATCCCATTGAACTATAATGTAAAGCTTCGGCCTGGGCTAGGATCCTAATGTAACCAATAGGAGCACTAGCCCAGGATGTGTCATCCAATCACTTCTCAGAGCGGGAGCGCTTGTGATTGGTCGTTATCTGTTCAACCTGATAGGTTGGTAATTGTACAGTAGGCGTGGCTACATTAGCCGGGAATGTTTAAATACAGAGCAGCTGCTATGTTAAAGCTGTTCTGGCTGACTGATGTTGTACCATGTTGGAGAAGTATTGAAGCTGAAGAATAAAAGCCGCATTCTTGCTGAAATCACTCTCTGACTCTTTGTTAAGCTCACAACTTAACAGGATCATTTACTCTTTTGAAGGACTGTGTATTCAGCAGCATTCTGAAATGTCATCTAATACACTTTGTCCAGGGAAACAGGGTCTTCTGGCTTCTCTTTTACATCCCTTGTTGTTCTAAACACTTGTCAGAAAGGTGGCATATACATATTTTAAATAAATAGTTTGTTGCTCTAGATAGAAATCTCTCCACTAAATAAATGTCACAATTCATGCGCCTGATGGTGTTGGCTCTAACTAAGGTTGTCGATGCCTGGATGGGGCCTGGAGTTTTCCTGGAACTATAACTGATTTTCAGACTCTGCAGATGGTTTCGCCTGGAGAAAATGGCAGCAACGGTGGTGGGCCAATATGGCATTACTGCCCTACTGAACACCCACCCTCCAAACTTCACCTTCCCCGGGCACTGCCCCCAAATCTCCAGGATTTTCTCAACCTCTAGTTGGCAACCCTCACTCTGACTTGGGAAAGTTTAAGCCATAGCAAATGTATTAATTGTTAAGGCATGATAAGATGATTTGGTTATTTGGGCAGCAACTGTGCTGGAGCTAAGCATGTCAGGATGCCGTTAGCAGCTGGAAGAGAAATCTTCCGTAAACAAAGGATGATCTCAAATGTCTTATTCTCAATGTTTCAGCCTAAAAATGCCATTTTGATTCTGCTTCTTTCTTGTGCACATCAAGCCTCTCATTCTTTATTTTCATGCCCTTTTCTGTTTTCTCTTACTAATTTTTTTCAAGGAAATGAATGAGATCTTTTTTTCATCAATAAATGGGCATTATGTGATAGTCAGATAGATGGATGATAGAGTAATTCACATCTCATAAGTGGTTATACAGATGTTTGACCCAGAATTGCTCTTTCACCAGCATAACAAAATTCATAGAATGGTACTTCTTGGAGTCGTAGTAGATAACTCACTGAAAATGTCAAGACAGTGTGTGACTGCAATAAAAAAGGCCAATGCTATGCTGGGAATTATTAGGAAGGGTATGCCCCTATATAAATCAATGGTACATCCTCATTTGGAATATTGTGTACAGTTCTCCAGGATTTCTGGTCACCACACCTTAAAAAAGATATAGCTTTGGAAAAAGTGCAGAAAAGGCAACTAGAATGATAAAAGGGTTGGAACAGTTTCCTTATGAAGAAAGGTAAATGCGCTTGGGGCTCTGTAGCTTGGAGAAACAGCGGCTGAGGGGTGACATGACTGAGGTTCATAAGAGTATGCATGGGATAGAGCAGGTAGAGAAAGAGGTACTTTTCTCCCTTTCTCACAATAAAAGAACTCGTGGGCACTCCACGAAATTGATGAGTGGTTGGGTTAAAACATATAAAAGGAAGTACTTCTTCACCCAAAGAGTGATTAACACATGGAATTCACTGCCACAGGAGGTGGTGGCGGCTACAAGCATGGACGGCTTCAAGAGGGAATTAGATAAGCATATGGAGCAGAGGTCCATTGGTGGCTATTAGCCACAAGGTATAGATAAGGACTCCGGGGCAAGTGATGCTCTGTATTCTTGGTGCTTGGGAGGGGGTCAATAGTGGGAGGGGTCCTAGTGTCCTGGCCCCACTGCTGGACCTCCTGATGGAACCTGGTATTTTTGGCCACTGTGTGACAGGGTGTTGGACTGGATGGGCCATTGGCCTGATCCAACATTGATTTCTCTTATGTTCTTATGTTATGTTGGCAGAGGGGACGAATGATTTCTAATGATTCCCCACCTCATTGCAGACCTCCACCTTACTTCCACAGTGTTTGTGAGTGTCCCTCGATCTATGGGACCAGAATGGGGGGGGGGGCTTACTGAACCACAGAGGGAAGGGGGAAGGCTGGAAAGTCCTGCTCCAAGAGATTCGCTCCACTCACAGTACAATGGATCCAGCCTCATATAAAATACTCAATACTCAATTTGATTTATTACGATCAAAAATCAGCAAATACCTTAAAATGTTACATATAGTTAACAGCGAAATATAGCCAGACAGTTGGTACAGGGAAAAAAAATTAGTTAAGACAACATGGATTTTAAAATTTCCTAAGTAATAATCTTCTGTCTGGTTAGGATAGCCATAGCAAAAATCTTGCTACCTTAGCAGTAGTCTCATTACAAATATCAGCTAAAAGAAGAGTAGAATAAAACCGATTAGACCAACCTGGGAAGGCGACGATTATTGGTGTAATATATTTAGAATGAATCTTGTGATAAAATTGACAAGATAAAAGAACGTGCTCAATTGTCTCGACCTATCCAGAATTACAAGGACATAGTTGGCTTGCGTACGGGGTATGAGCATATCTCCCTCGGTTCTCGGCCTTTTGGCTAAAATCAAGTGTATATAAAATGCATAAAAACTAACAACACAGTACAAACAAGGTTACAAAACAAACAGCAAAATTTAACAGTGAAATCCTAAGAGGTATACTCAGAAGTCCATTGAACTTAGAAGCAACTGCTTAGGACTGCACTGTTAATCATGGGCAACTATAAAAAGAAAGAAAACAGGGAACCTTTACTTATCCTTGCTGGGAATTCTGAGTGTGCCATCTTGAGTTCCAGGACAGATGAAAGGTAAGGTAGAAATACAGCACATATATATATATATAAAACAGAAAGTCAGCATCCAACAACTGGCATCCATGTATATGATCCATTCACCTTTTGTAATTTTAAAATTATTAATTATACTAATTCTGTAATATAAAACATATTAATTCTTTGATACTTGAAGATTAGTCAAAATGAAACAGCACAGATATCCTTGGAATATTCATATTTTCCCCATTACTTATTTAGCAATGCAATCAAAGCAGCATGCAATTTGCCTCTTAACGTGGTCTTCCAATCCAAATCTGCTAATGACAATACAAAGCACTGATTAGAATAGGCAGCTTTGGTTTTCTTTCCCTGTTTGCTACTGCTTAGGGCTTTAATGAGACATAATTGTATTATTATTAATACAGACACCAGCCGTTTGTGAACCTTAATAAAAATTTTAATGTGTTTGCAAATCATCTCTATGAAGATTCTTTGGGACTGCCAGCACATAAAGCTGGAAGTAAGCTGAGGGGGGAAAAGAAATCATGGCTGTGTTTTACTGCTAATTAATAATTGCTAATTAAAGAGATTTATGGACAGTTATTCCTTCAAAGGTAACGTCATAAAACATTTTTTAGAGATAAGAACTACTGTTTTTCTTAAGAAAGAAAATTAATTTCAACATCTCTGCATATCTCCATAGTCAGATATAGAACTGAGGTGCCAAGGGAGAGAAACTGGACCTTCCTTTGGTTTAATATAATGTATTTAATGGGATAGTGACTAGAGCCACCAGCTTCTGATATAAAAAAAAATATTTTTGTCCACTGGCCTTTTGCACATGGTTCATGGGATTCAAACCACAGTTTATCATTACCTTTCAATTACATTTGATAGTTGATGAGACGATCAAGTTAACTTGATATTATCTGTGGTGGGTTTTCCCCCAAACTGTGATCAAGACCATGATCTTATCCCAAATTACACAAACTTAAATCCAATATGCTTCACAGAAGAGCTTCTGTGCACACAAGATTTCTTTTTAAAAAATGGTTTCAATTTACAGACAGACAGGCATAAAATATAACATATATGCATTTACGTTTAAAAAAATTCATACATTTTCATACATTATATAGAACTTGCTTAACCTGCCATGAACTTCACTTCATGTACTGGCCACAATTCATCATGAACTTCAGTTCATGAGTCACTTCGTGTCCATGGTAAATAATGAACAAAGTTAAAGGGTTTGACACCTTTAGTTAATATGCAGGTATACCAAGATATCTGTAACAATGTTTGGTCGCTACGAAGGAGCAGTGGAGAAGGAGGAGGAGAGGAGGGGGAGATTGGATTTATACCCCACCCTTCACTACCCAAGGGAGTGTCAGAACAGTTTACAAACTCCTTTCCCTTCCCCTCCCCACAACAGATACCCTGCGAGGTAGGAGGGGCTGAGAGAGCTCTGGCAGAAACTGCTATTTTTCAAGAACAGCTCTGCCAGAACTATGGCTTGCCCAAGGTCATCCAGCAGGTGCAAGTGGAGGAGCGGGGAATCAAACCCAGTTCTCCCAGATTAGAGCCCGCGCACTTAACCACTACACCACACTAGCTCTTAACCACTACACCACATTGCATCGGCTCTTCAAGAGAAATCATATGTAGGTGAAACCACAGAGCAGAGAAGGTATGATGTCTCCTTCCACCTGTCCTACACGCAGCACCCCTTTTGCCCAGCAGCGCCCATTTGCCTGCTATAACCAGAAGGATGGGATTGGTATATTAACTTCTGGTGTCGCAAAGCCTCTCAAGCCTATAGGTGATTTTTGAGAGTAAAGGAACATTCATACAAGTTTTACCCCATATGAAAGTTTACAGATTCCCCCAAATCTTCTCATCTCTCTGACACTCCCTGTCCTGCCCATGTTGACAAAAAAGTTCAAAAAAGAGATATGTGTATGTAGACAGACACAAGTATATTTTATATGTTTGTTTGTTTGTGTATTCGATTTATATCCTGCCCTCCCCACCAGGGCAGGCTCAGGGCGGCTTAAACATCATAATTTAGATCAATAATAATAACATAAAGTGCTAGTAGCAATATTGATGGCAGATATAGTGTTGCAGAGTGGTCAGACAGGCCATGATGGAATGGTCACAGAGGAATAAAGTCAGTGTTGGAGTTCAGCATATCAATCAATTTATACTGGAGGGTACAAGCTGCTTATGGAGAGTCCGGGGGGGGGGGCGCTTATCACAGTATAGTTGTTAGATGCACTCCTATTTAAAGGCTTGGTGGAAGAGCTCTGTCTTGCAGGCCCTGCGGAACTGTAGAAGGTACCACAGGGCCCTGATGTCTTCTGGGAGCACATTCCAACAGCACGGAGTCACCACTGAAAAGGCCCCGGCCCTGGTTGAGGCCAGCCTGTCATCTTTGGGACCAGGGAGGGCCAGGTGGTTTGGGGACCCTGAACGCAGTGCTCTCTGGGAAACATGTGGGGAAAGGTTGTCCCTCAAGTATGTAGGCCCCTGACCATATAGGGCTTTAAAGATGAGAACCAGCACTTTGAAGCAAATTTGTTATACTATTGACAGCCAGTGCAGTGCTTTCAGCACAGGCTGGATGTGTTCCTGCATAGGGGGACCCAACAGGAGCCTGGCTGTAGCATTTTGCACTTGCTGTAGCTTCCAGATTTGCGACAAGGGCAGCCCCATGTAGAGACCATTACAGTAGTCCAGCCTCGAGGTGACTATCACATAGATCACTGTTGCCAAGTTGTTGCATCCGAGGAAGGGAACCAACTGCCTAATCAGCCTAATGCAGACATATGCAACACCATGCATGTGCATTTGTGTGTGAGTATATGTATAATTCAAAAATATATGTCCCAGCTTTTATGTTGGCATACAGTCAAAATGTCCTTCTCCCCTCCACTATCTAGAGCTGCACTCTGTGAAATCAACAAGAAAAAGTAAAGGGCAAATGATTAAATTAATATGCAAAGTGTAGAGAGCAACATTCAACTGGTACACTTAGGGAAAAGATGGGATTGACTTGTTTTTGAACTGTAGAAAATTACAGCCTTGCATGTCCAAACACCCTCAGGTTGAAGCTGAAATGGCAAAGGGAAGCATTTTTAAAATTAAAAAAAATCCATTTTCAACATCGACAAATTGCTGGGGGTTTTATATACTTGAAAATTACCTTCTGGCAGACTACAGTGTAATAAAATTACGCTGATGCTAAATCAGTCCAAAGAGTGACCTGCACATAAAAATCCATCTTCATCTATAATTTATCTATAATTTTTATTTATATTGCCTATTGTCTATCAATGCTGGTTAATCTAATGCAGTTGTAGAATCTCTATGAGACTATGATAAAACTGGAATTGTTTTGATTTGATGTTAATACTAACTTAGCAAGAAAATGATCCAATACTGTGACCTTCAAATTGTTACATTTTTTAAAAAAGAAAGAGTAATTCAGCACCCATCACCAGCAAAAGGAGAGAGTATTTTCTCAAATCAATGTGGAGGCTTCTTTGGGATGCTTTTGAAGACAAAGAACCTGAGATGAGAATGAGGAGGTCTCCAATTCAGAACTTGCCTCTGAGATGAATCTATATATATCTCAGCCCCGTCCTGAACATGACTGAACCCCTGTAATTTATGCCCAGCCACCATACTTGAGGATATACAATGCGATCCCTCATTGCACATGGTAGGCTGACCAGCTCACATTCTGTATTATGTTCTGAAGCATATCAGGAATGAATACTACTCCCTTTGGTGAAAATCGGTGAATCCTCTTGGAAATTCTATGAACCAATGAAGACACATCTTGATGAATTTTGATGTTAGAAGAAGTTCTCACAAAACGGAGAATTTCGTCCATCACCTGTAACAACACAAATAATTGTTGCATTACTGTAATTGTGCACTTTTGTATTGACGGATTTTCATATTCATGCTTGCAAGCTTTTGAATAATTATTATTACATGCTTGCACACCTTGCAGTGCTTTTTGTTTATTCTGGTTAATCGCACTGCAACCCCTCATTTGTTATTCATGCCTGTGAACTTCAGCAATCTGTCATCACTTACCAATCACAATGTCACTTCCAATAATGCCCACACCTTACCCATATATGGAAGGCACCTATTATGGTGCATGTGGCAACACCATGATAAAATCAGGCAAATTGTTTTACACTTCCTCCTACCTGCCTCTTCACACAGCAGAAACTTTGCCAGAGACTCCACCCAGTACTGGGCATCAGTCATCATGTCTCAACTATGGAACTCTTCTGTTGAGGGAGATGGTCCTCATCTGACTATCACACTCCTCCTGTTTAACACCACCTTAAGGTACCTGTCCCTGGCTCAACTTCCTGGGAGACACTGGCCACATATAGAGACCAAAGCCTCAATTGTGCTAAATTTGGATTGGTCAAACTGAGGTATAACATTACATAGCAATCCTGAGATCATGTGACTGGGACTGTACCAGAAGTCATTTCGGGGGGGGTCGCAGTTTCCCCGGGTGAGGTACGGGGGCGGGGCACATGATGAAGCCCCGCCCCCTGCTCCTGGCCGCCCCGCTTCCGGCCCTCATTCAGCCAGGAGGAGGCAGGAGAAGAGGGAGGGTAAGTTGCTTCCTCCCTGCCTCTCCCCACCCCTGCCTGCCTGGGGCCAGGGAGGGCCTTCGCGGGGCTTCCTTGCACTCCCGCCGGCCTTGCAGGTCCACCGCCGGGCCCCTCATGGGGCTCGGCAGTGGAGCTGCAAGGCCGGTGGTGGCGGCCGGGACCGTTGGGGGCGGGGTGTGTGGCCTTATGACACACTTCCGGTGATGTCAGGGGGTGTGGCATATGCTAATGAGTTATGCTAATGAGTTCCCCTAGCTCTTTCTCTACGAAACGACCCCTGGACTGTACCAAAGTGTAAACAACACTATTACTCACAGAACCATGGCCAGAGGAGTAGGGGGAAAAAACACGAATAGAAGGTATTTTTACTGGCTTTGTCTATTAGCTATCTAGCATTTTTCTCTAGAAGGAGATGCAGTATAAATAGTAGCCTTTAAAAAAAATGAGCTGCACTAAAAAGAGTGTGAGATGATTTTCCACATAAGTGGCTCATATGAGCAATGTCTGTTTCTACAACTGATAAGGAGGAAAATGTTCTTGAAATATCTAATAAAAAGCTGTCATGGATTTCAAACTCTCATCTGTGGACCCTGAGAGTCACTGGGTTATCTTGTGGAGCACTATTCCACACTTCTGTACAAAGAGAGAGAGAAAGAACTAATTAACATTTTGAACTTGTCGTGCATTCCCTCTGTTGACAATATGTTGTGTTGAAAAGGGCAATGAGTAATGTAGCAAGACTGCTGTACAGAAAAATAGATTATTACTGAGATGGATGGTAATTTTTATTGTCAGTACCTACGGAGTTCAGAGAGGCCTCAGGTAAAGGCCAGATATAATGGGATCCCTTCATGCAGCTATCTAGGCAAACAAAATGCCTGTTGACTTTGAACAGGAATATTAGGGCTACTTTTGACATTCCTTTTTAAGACACTGATGGATTCGTAGGAGCCACACCTATGTCCAGAGCCACGTAAAAACATAATGGGATACCCGTGAAAACCAACTGTAGTGTGTATTTGCGGAAAGTTTGAAGCATAAGCTTCAAAGCCAGTCACTTATAAAGTCCAGAAGGCCCCACAGATATTGCCCTAAGATCCTTTGAAGAAGTATAACATTCAAATGTGTTCTGGGTTGCCAACCTCCAGGTGGGACCTGGAGATCTCCTGCTATTACAACTGATCTCCAGATGACCAAAATCAATTCCCCTGGAAGAAATGGCTGCTTTGGAGGTTGGATTCTATGGCATTATCCCCTGCTGAGGTCTTTCCCCTCCCCAAACCCCACCCTCCCCAGGCTCCACTCCCCAAATCTCCAGGTAGTTCCCAACCAAGTGTTGGCAACCTTAAATGTGTTAAACAGAAAAAAATAATTCTTATTGGTTGTGGGTGACAGGTCCAGCTTGCCTCATAATGAAGAAATTTCTGTTTCTGAGTATTCTCAGAAACTTCTTCATGGGGAAGGGCATGCTTTTGAAAAACTTAAGAACATAAGAGAAACCAATGTTGGATCAGGCCAATGGCCCATCCAGTCCAACACTCTGTCACACAGTGGCCAAAAATACCAGGTGCCATCAGTAGGTCCACCAGTGGGGTCAGGACACTAGAAGCCCTCCCACTGTTGCCCCTCCAAGCATCAAGAATACAGAGCATCACTTGTCCCAGACAGAGAGTTCCTACCTATACCTTGTGGCTAATAGCCAATAAGCTTCTGTTCCCATCTTTCCCAAGCAAACTTACCATTATGAGGGAAGGGAGACAGAAAGTCAGTGGAAGAGGAAGTCCATTGGAAAAATGGAGAGGCCTTAGAAGCCTTTTAAAACCTGAAAGGAGCGTGTTTTTCTGCCTGTGTCCTTGGGACTAAAGTTCGCTATGCCTGTTGATGTACTTAATTAGATTGGGAGGCTTATGAAATTATAAGTTCCATGAAGCTCAACAGGAAATAACGGCTTCCAGGGAAGAATGGGTGGGTAGGGACTGAGACTATTGGTGCTGGGTGATGTTATGACATCTATATATCTAATAGTCAAGTGGCCCTGTCTGTGCGGATCACTAAATCCGCTCTCCGGGGCCACTTGGGGGGGAGGGAGAGTTTTGTACACTCTTGAGGCAGTCCCCAGGGGTGCACAAAAATCCTAAACCTAACAAAAACTATCGGGGGGGGGAAATCCCCCCGAAAGCACCATAGCGTTCCATGCGCATGCGCACCGAACGCTCTGAAAGCAGCAAGGGCCTGGGGGGGGAGAAGAGCAGCAAGGGCCGAGCGGCATGCCGCTCAGCCGTCGCTTCGGCGCCGGGGGGGGGAACCAGCAGCCTCAGCCCTCCCCCCTTTTCTGCCTCAGCCCGCCCCCCTCCTCCCCCCGAAGCGGAGTCAAAGAACCTACCCCCTCCGCGCCGACCGCTCGGGAGACAAGAAGCCGGCACCTTACGCCATTCGCATGGCGCAGCCTCCCCGGCAGCCGCCGCCTCCGACAGCGTAAAGGCCATCATGAATACCAAAGGGAGACTACAAGACCCAGAGGGCCTGTCGAAGGTGAGCGGGGGGGGGGGGCGGGTGGGGGGGGGGGGGGAAAAGCATCTTGGGGGTTGGG